>NC_056732.1:1340498801-1340761301 GCF_019279795.1 Protopterus annectens
CAACTTATCCCAACCAATTCCTTAATCTGTAAGACCTCACCCACAATCCCACCCTGGCCTTAATATGCATCATTATTAACTTACTATGTACATGCATGGATAGCACTGCACACTCCAGACACCTTAATTGCCATTGAAACCTGGCTGAGCCAGTAAAAAATAAAATAAGATAAAATAAAGAAATTGTACCTTCAGGCTACAACATTATCAGATTATTAAGAGCTAAAAAAAAGTTAGTAGCACTTTCTACAGATACACACCAGACTTCTCTCCATACCCTGCAAACTCTCAACTTGGAAATCCTACTAATTATGCTAAAACTAAACATCTGCAAGACAATCGTAATCATGGGTATATACATATCTCCAGGCAACATTGATTAGACACTGGAAGATATTCTGTGCTAGGCCTCCTCAAAAATCACTCATGAAACCATAATATTGGGTGATTTTAACATAGATTAGCAAACCACAGAATCTGAAAGTCCGGCCAGTAATGTACTTCTGTACAAGTTGACTCAATTTATAACTACACCAAGATAGCAAAGCCACAGTCAGTCAGTCCTCGATTGGATACTAACATCTTCTCCAAAATAAAAATATTATCCCATGGAACTCTGTTAGACAGCTTAACTGATCATTTACCACTCAACACCATAAGGTACCAAAGCAACATTCCCAAAACGCATCATTAAAGCCTAGTAAGAAAACATACTACTTTTCATGAAGACACTTTTAATAATTCACTGTAATTCCTCAATTAGGAGTCACTAAATACTCTCTCCATAGATTATGCGATCTCTGAGCTCAATAGATTCTTCTTAGGTGTTCTAAACACACTGCCCCCCTCAGAATAGAGAGTCAAAACTGACCCTGGCCCTCGGTCATCATTAACTAAACTTATGAAACAAAGAGAAAAGTATGGAGGGTCTGGACAAAAAATAATACGGCTCCTACTCAGCCAGCAAACAGACAACTAAGAAATCTTTTAAAATAACATGTCACCAAAGATAAAATCCTACTACTCAACCAATCAAAACATACACACTAACAATCCAAAGCTATTCTGCCCCTCAGTCAATTACCTGTTAAAACCGAGGGCAAAACTACACAGACGAAAACAAACACACAGAAACAAAATTATACCATGGCCAACCAATTCAATCATCACTTTATACAGACAGTACACTCGTTAATCAACCAGGCAACTAATCAAGCTCTTGAGGTCCCTACTCAATCAAATAATTTCCTTCAACCTTTCTCCTTCCAACCACTTCCCACAGATACTATCAAAAAATGATAGCCTACGATAACTGCCCCTGACAAGTCAATATTTTAATAGCAGTTGAGGTTACTGCACATCCAGTTTCAATTCTGATAAATCGATCCATACCTGAAAATAAAGTCCACCTTGCTTGGAAAAAATAATTTATTATTCCACTGCACAAGGGTGGAATCAATACAAATCTTTCAAATTTTAAGCCAATTACCATTTTCTCTCTCATATCAAAAATATTAGAAAAATGTATTCATAAGCAGCTTGGCAGCTATCTTCAACCCAGCATGGCTACCAATCTCATCACAGCACAACTACTGCTTTCCTGAATTTTAATAATGTCAACACCCACAGAAATGCCAGAAGCCTAGTTTCAACCATCTTCCTTGACTTATCAAAAGCACGGTCTCCCACTGGAAACTCTTACATAACATTTCATCCTTATGGCTCACAAACTATTCACTGCAATGGTTTCATAGCTACCTTTCAAACAGGGCTCAACCAGTGAAATAGAAAAATGACTTCTCCACCTTCTTACTATTAAGTATAGGTGCACCACAGGGATATATACCAGGCCTCATACTTTTTAACATATTCATGAATGACCTACACCCTGCTAGAAAAAAGCTACCCCAGTTCAATACACTGATGAGTCAATCCTAATCTGCTCTGCCAAATCTCTCACTATACTCCAAGACCTTGTACAATAATGTTTCTATTTGAATGAAACATGGATAAATAATTCACAACTACTTCTAAACCCTAAAATAAATAAATAAATAAATGACTAGTCTTCCCAACAAAATGCATCTCTATAAAAACTGAAGTATTCACTATCAACTCTGCCAACATGATAGAATAAGTAAACTAAACAAAAGTATTGGTTGTCATCATAGATAACAGGTTGAAAATTCAACCATGCATCACATATTGTTAAAAAAAAAAAAAAAACTCATCAAAAACTAGGTACATTATACAGGTTCATAGGATGATACTAGGCTATTGGCCCAGAGGCCCTTATAAGCCTAGCCAAGAAATTTGCCCATGTTCCCTCAAAGTCAGCACCTGTTTCCCCTGTCCAGCAAGGACACAGGTGGGATT
Organism: Protopterus annectens; assembly: GCF_019279795.1. Classification (NCBI taxonomy): domain Eukaryota; kingdom Metazoa; phylum Chordata; order Ceratodontiformes; family Protopteridae; genus Protopterus; species Protopterus annectens. The sequence goes on from NC_056732.1 coordinate 1,340,501,178, forward strand.
CCCAGGGGTATATTTTCTGTTACCCGTCCAGTCATCCAGGTTCCTCTTAAAGAAGGCTATAGAGGTACTCCGCTTGACATGGAGAGGGAGTCTATTCCACAGAGGGGGGAGTCTCTGGGACACAAATCCATCCTGCAAACAAGTTCTACTAATGTCACAGACCAGGTTAAGGCCTTGCATGTGGGTTGCATGAGTGGTGTTTGTTTTATGCATATGCAGCAACTCCATCAAGGCTGGGTCTGAAATGGCCTTGTATGCCAGACACAGGCCACCTCTGAGCAGTTTGTATGAGACTGAATAGAGGGACAGGGCTTTTAGCCTATCTGTATGGGATACGTGTTTGAGACCCTGGGTTTTCCTGGTCAGGAACCTCTGTGGTCTCTCCAACTGCTGCATATGTTTGGCAAGGTACTTGCCGAAGGGGGCAATGTACTCGATAATGGGTCTGATAAGGAAGGATTACAGGGATGTTATGACCTTGTTCCTGGATGAAATACCATTTTTTATGAGGTGGGCCATGTAGAAAGCCTTCCGTACAACGGAGTCAACGCGGTGCTCAAAGGTCAGGTTGATATCAACCAGGGTGCCCAAGTCCCCCATGACTGACTGCAATGCTTAGTACGTTATTAATGCGACAATTAGTGGGGATGACATTTTCCCCAAAGGGGATAATGATGCATTTCTTGGCATTAAGTTTGAGGCCATGCTTCTAGCACAAATCATTAGTTTAATGCCCTCTTGGAGGATGTTCACATCACTAAGGGAATTTAAGACAGTGCCCAGCTTGCAGTCATCTGCAAACTTAGTCAGCCACAGACCACTGGTTTTGGCTTGCATCTATATCCCAAACAGTAGAGGCCCCAACTCTGATCCTTGGGGTACACTGCCCATTACGGGTCTACTACTAGAGGTGGCTTCCCCTACTTTGACTGAGTGGGTTCTATCAGTGAGTCAGTTAGCTACCCATATGGTAACATAAAGGTTGATGCCTAGCTGGGAGAGTTTACCTATTATGCCCGAGTGGGGAATGGTGTCAAAGGCTTTGGCTAAGTCAAGGTAGGCGGTGTGCACTGTCTTCCCCTCATCCATGGCTTTGGTGACCATTTCAAAGAAGTTGACTAAGTTTAACAGGCATGATCTCCCTCTGACAAAAGCAAACTGTGTGGGGTCAAGTGTTTGGAGGTTGCCAATGTCTTTGTTTATAAGGTCCATGATAATGCGTTCCATGGCCTTGCAGATCAGGCTAGTTAGGCTGATGGGCCTATAATTACCTGGCTCAGTGGACGCTCCATCTTTGTGTAGAGGGATGACCATGGCTGCCTTTCACTCAGCTGGGATGAAGCCGATGCTCAGGCTTTAGGTGAACAGGGTGTATAACAGAGCTGAGAGCTCATGCCTGAGTTCATGTAGGATACAGCCAGGGACGTTATCGGGTTCCATGGAGACTGTATTTTTTGCCTTTGAGAGGGCATTAAGGACCTGCTCCCTGGTGATGAGGGGAGGGAGGCAGGTGCTGGGAATGTCCTGGTTTACTGATGGGGGGGACAGGGGGGTGAAGTTTTCACTGAATCTGTCTGCCAGCAGGTTAGCTATATCTATGACATTTATGTACGTGGTGTTATTGACCACCAGTTCAGAGCAGATTTGGTTGCTGCCTTTGAGATTGCGGACATATGTGAAGAAAGCCTTGTGATTGTCCTTGGTGGATGTGGCCAATTTGAACTCAAAGTTAGCCTTAGAGGATTTCACCAGTGACCTTATTTGCTTGTTCAGACAAAAGGGAGATTGCTTCCAACTTGGCACCTGCTCCTTCTTGGCCTTGGAAAGCAAATGTTTCCTTCTATTACAGAGGTTGTTTACTGCTGCTGTCCACCAGACAGGTTTACTCTTCCTTGAGGAAGATGATTTGGTCCTATCAGGCATTGCTGAGTCCATACAGCTATGCAGGTGCTCATACAGTTTTCTGGTGTAGGCTTGGCCATTAGTGCTAGTTCCAACTGAAGGTATGGTGGCTGTGAAGCTGCTTATACCTATTCTGAGGAGACTGTAGTCAGCTTTGGAAAAGTTTTTTTGTTTGACCCGGGGGGGGGGGGTCAGGGGAGATGGTGACTTCAAAAGTGATCACTTTATGGTCGGATCTTACCAAGGAGGATGAAACTGTAGGAGTGCTACAGTGGCTACTCATGTTGGTTAGGACTAGGTCCAGGATATTTTCACCTCTCTTAGGGGTGTCGACCAGCTGAACCAATGCATTGGGATTAACAAACTTGAGGAATCTCTGGCCATTCTTGTTTGGGCTAGAATAGGTCCTCCACTCTATGGTTGGGTAGTTAAAGTCACCCAGGATCAGGGTAGAGGATTCAATCTTGATGGATTCAAGTCCGTCCAGATAGGTGGAGGTAGGCGTCCTGAGTCATGGTTGGGGGTCTGTAGCTAGCTATGATTTGAACAGGTGTTTTGTCAACAGTTAACTGCACTCGGAGTGCCTTCTGTGCGTCACACCGTTTGACCAGCCTGGAGGTGTGTATGTCTTTGATAAATATTGAAACTCCACCTCCTTTGGCTTTGTAGCTCTCTGTTTCGGGTCTGAAAGTATGGTAGGATGAGTAACCTGATAAGGCTGGGGTGCTTTCCACAGCTTTGAACCAGGTTTCAGTGACTGCACAAATGTCAGCATCTTCCAGGGCAAGGAATGCTTGCAATGAGTGCAGTTTCATGCTAAGACTCCTAGTGTTTAGCAGCATGACGTTTAAATTTTGTTTATAAGAATTTTTCATGCTGGTAATTTTGTGCTCATGACTTTGCCTAAAAAGGCACTATGGGGGAGGCAAGAGCGTTTGCCTGAAGCCTAAACTCCAGGGGAGACAGATAAAGGCCATCTCTGGCGAAGCATTGTGGTCTGTCAATCATGTCCTCCCAGGTTGTCTGGTACTGGATCCCCTTGGAATGACACCAAAAACTAAGCCAATTGTTAAAGTTAATCATTTTCTGTCTGTATTGAGGTATTCTGGGCGATGGTAGGATGCTGCTTAAGGCTAAGGACATACCTGCCTGGACACATATTCAGCAAGCTCGATCATGTCTCTCTTCATATAGTCCAGAGAGGTACATCTCAAGTCATTCACACCAACATGGACTATGACAGAGTCATAACAGTACCTGTTAAGAGACTTGAGTGTGTGCGTGATAAAAACATATCACAATGACATAGCTAGAAGACGCATACATAGCCTCAGCTTTATTACGGTCATCTCTCCTTTGTGCTGCCCCAATCTTCAGTAAACTTCATGTTTTACAAATGCCACACTTGAGCAATGTTATAATAAAACAGCCAAATCTACAGTAAACTACAGCAATAGAACACTTCACTCCTTAGCTATCAGGGAATTGAAGTGGGCATAACTCCCACATCACCTAGCTCTTTGTCAACTAACTACAATACACAGACTTCTCTATTAGCCAGGAAATTGTCCAGCCTTTAACAACTAAATACAACATTACTCCCCCAATAGAATCAACAGAAAAAAATCAACCCACATGACCAAATCATGTAACACTGCAGGTGACTTTCTATATTCAAATAGTGTAGCTAAACTATGGAACCACATCCTACTACCACTGAAACCATTCATAATGCAAACTCAATTTAAAACACAACTAACCACCACCTATCAAATCAATGGTTCTGTTCCTGTACATCTTCAGGATAAATGCCACTGTTACCTTCAGCTTTCCATAACGTCAAACTATTTCTTTTATTCAGAATCCTATACCCCACAACGAATCTTCACAAATGCACGAATACACCATCTCCCAGCTATATTAATTATTTTGTGACACTGGTTATCCCCACCTCTACACTTCTAATATAAATCTTATGATAACCATATGTACAGTTATCTATATATAATTGTCTCTGAACCTGCTTTACACTGCACCTGTTAACTACAATACTAACATGTTCTGCTCTACCTAGTTCCTTAGTACACTACATATATTTTCTGCTCTACCTAGTTCCTTGGTTTACTTCAATTTCTTTAGATTTCTAAGCATTAACTACATGATCTATTATCTATCTGACAATCTCACTAATACACCTCTTCAAATGCTTGTTGAGCATCTACTAATGCATAAATATCTTTTATACTGTATTAACTGTATCGACTTTCATATGAATGTAATCAAATAGGAAAACGGATGTGTATCTGAATGTATATTGTGCAATGACTGGCCATTAGCACTCAAAAACGAGCATGCTGATTGGCCAGCCCAACCAGTGTGCCCACTGTAAATCTGAGAATATACCAACGGGAAAAGGTCCAGTTGCCTGGACTTTTTCCCATTAGTATATCTCGTATTTTTTTTTTAACCTTTTTTTTTTTTTTTTTTTTTTTAATACAAAACGAAAACGGAAGACATTTTACGTTTGGGAGATGGCAAAGAAGCATAATCAGGTTCGTTCTACAAAACTTAAAAAACTTACCTGATTATCCTTTTATTTTGCCTGTCCTGACTCTCCCTAACATAAAAATTCTTCCGGGTTCTTTTTTTTTTTTTTTGATTATAACAAAGCAGCAACGGAGAACTTCCTTTCTCCATTGCTACCTCTTCACAGCCCTGATGTACTGCGTAAGCGCTGGAGCACAAGTCCCATACGGATGCGCAGTACATCAAAAAAAGGCAGCAATATACCACCAGCTGCAGAAGAACAGTAATGTGCCGTTATACAAAGACATCATTTAAGAAAAGTAATTTTTTCCCCTTAAATAATATTGTATAATAGCAATAACCGACTCCGTGGTTGTGGTATATTGAAATTTACCCATGGTTGGCTTTATTTAATCACTCGGACTTCACCCTCGTGATTAAACCACACCAACCGTGGGTAAATCTTCAATATACCATGTGTGTTCAGGTACATTACTGAATTTATGATTAAAAATGTTTGTAAGATGTTAGAGCTTTTCTCCCCAGGCCTATGCTGAAAAGGTTTTTTTGACTAAACCCAGTAAACAAAAGCAAAAAATATATATATATATAAATAATAAAATAAAATAAATAAATAAATGACTGGTAATACAACTGATTTTAATACTGAACACAGCTTGTTGAAAAAAATTATGCCTTGACAATAACAATAAAAAAAGCTTGTGCGTGTTGCTAATTTTCTTTAATTTTAGTATGATTTTCTTGTAATATGTTTATCCTATCAATTATCTACAAACCTGCGTTAATTTTGCACTATCTTTGGCTCACTTATTCCCCCTTGGGTCTGTACTGTGACTTTTGTAATTTTGAACTACCCTTGGCTGACATATGCTTCTACCATCCATTCTTGTCTGTGCTATATGCTAAATTCCTCCCTCTGAAAAATATTCTCACGCCCTCTCTTCTTTCTTTACACAGTACTCTTTTGGTATGAATGTGTAGCTAAAAAGCATTTAGCAACAAGCTGCCGTCAGTGAGTGCCCCTTGCAGAATTTGAGAGACGCTACAGAAAGTACAGTTTTGTACCTACCATAAATGTAGATGTTCGAGGGTATATACTGCTGCAGTCATCACACTTGGGTTATCCTGTCGTCAGGCGGCCCCGCAGTCGGCCGAATCCCAAATTCTTGGTCCGGCGTCGGTTGTCGTCACTTCTTCCCTGACATCAGTGCGACAGGGGTATAAAAGAGGCAGCCGACGCCATTTTCTTCAGTTTTTCTTGCCCCAGATGTCAGGTGCCCCCAACTAGGAAGGCAAAAAAAAAAACTATGCAAAAATTCCTTAGCAAATACACCATATAGATATGCATTCAACTGACTGATGAACATGGAAGCTATAACTAACACCCTGACATGTAGAGGGGATGGTGGGAGGGTAACCTGGACTGCAGCAGTATATACACTCGAACATCTACATTTATGGTAGGTACAAAACTGTACTATGTTCACCGTGTTATACTGCTGCAGTCATCACACTTGGGTTGAATCCCAAAGCTATGGATGGGTGGCTGGTACTAAACTGGGTTAGGCGAAGCTAGGATGCCCTGCAGCACTGCAGTGGCAAAACCAGCTCTGGATTTTGAGTATAAAGGAAGGTGGTAGTGCTTGGTAAAGGTGTGCTTGGTAAAGGTGTGCACTGAACTCCAAGTAGCTGCCTCCAGAATGTCCTTGGTTGGAACCCCCCTGAGAAAGGCTGCTGAGGTTGCTGTAGCCCTGGTAGAGTGGGACCTAATATTAACAGGCACTGCTTTCCCATGGTGTGAGTAGCAAAAGCGGATACAATGTGCTATCCATTTGGAGATGGTCTGTTTTGAAATGACCTTTCCTTGTGAACCTGCAGCATAGGATACAAAGAGTTGGTCAGTTTTTCTGAAGGTCTTTGTCTTATCTAAATAGTAACGTAGCTGTCTGTGAATGTCCAAAGAGTGAAGGAGTCTTTCTCCTTTATTCTAGGGGTTTGGATAAAAGGTGGGTAAATGAATGGTCTGATTCAAAGCCACACTGGATACTACTTTTGGCATAAAGGTAGGGTTAGTTTGTAAAGAGACCCTGTCCTGATGGAAAATGATGAAAGGTTCCACTGCCATAAGTGCCTGTAGTTCTGAGACCCTGCGTGCTGAGGTAATAGCCAGCAACAAAGCTGTTTTCCAAGACAAGTATTGTAGTTCTGCTGAGAATGCTGGTTTGAAAGGAGGCAGTGTTCATTTTTCTAAAACGAAGTTCAGGTCCCAAGCTGGTGTTGGGGGCTTTCTGGGGGGTCTGATATTCTTAGCCCCTCTGAGAAACTGCCGTAGTAAAGGGTGTGAGAACACTGGAGGATCCGTATTGTATTGAGCTGAAATGGCTGAAGCATGGATCTTAATGGATGAGAATGAAAGGCCTCGGTGTAGCATCTCAGTTAAGTATTGCAGTATTTGAGGAATGTTAGGTATCCAAGGATTTTGGCCTTTAGCCTGGTTCCATGCACAAAATCTTTTCCATTTGTCTGAGCAAGTTTTTCTGGTGCTGGGCCTTCTGGCCTCCATAATGACATTCTGGACTTCCTTTGAGAGAAGTGTTGATTGATAATTCAAGGTATTCTCCATGCAGCTAAATTTAAAGTTCTGAGCTGGCTGTGAAGTATCAGAGAGTTTTTCTGAGTCAGCAGTAGTGGGAATTGAGGCAAGATCCATGGAGGGCTGTAAGTCAAGTTCCTTAGTAATGGGTACCAGTGCTGACGTGGCCAGTCCGGAGCAATGAGGATCATTTGTGGTCTCTCTGATCTGACTTTCAATAATACCTTGCTCAATAGAGGTAGTGGTGGGAAGGCATAGACTGCCAATGCTGTCCAACTGAATGATAGGGCGTCCACTTTCCAGGCTAGGGAGTGATAAGTCCTTGTGCAAAATTTCTGTAGTTGGCAATTGTTGGGGGGAGGCAAATAGATCTATGTCTGGACATCCCCACCTTTGAGTTATCATTGAAAATGCTTGTGGGTGTAGTCTCCACTCGTGAGGATCTGCCATATTTCTGCTTAATTCGTCTGCCAATATGTTTTCCTTTCCTGGCAGGAATTGTGCTTGCAGTTGCACTTGGTAAGTCAATGATGTGTTCCACAAGGTCATTGCCTGTCTGCATAAAGGGTAGGAGTGTGTTCCTCCTTGTTTGTTTATGTACCACATTACTGTGGTGTTGTCTGTCCTTAGTAGTAGTTGTCCTGGATGCAAGAGGTCCTTGAAAGCTGTCAGTGCATTTTGCACTAGCATCTCCTTTTGGTTGATGTGAAGATGCATTTGTTTTGCAGACCATTTGCCCTGTATGCACTGTCCTGCCATGTGTGCTCCCCAGGTGTAGTCTGAAGAATCTGTTGTCATAGTTTGGTTTGCTGGAGGTAAGACGAAAGGAAGACCCTTGTTTATTTGACATGCTTGAGCCCACCATAGGAACTCTTTTTGAAGGCATGGAATGAGAGGTATACTTGATTCGAGGCTGTGCCTGTGTTGAGACCATACACTTTTCAGGTACCATTGTAATTTCCTCATATGCAGCTTTGCATATGAGAGTAGTTGAATGCAGGATGCCATGAACCCCAATGCCTGCAGGATTTTCCTTGCAGTGAGCTGGGTAAAAGTTGCCATCTTTTTGAAGTATTGAGTCAATTGTTGTTGTTTGTCTGGCGTGAGAAAAGCCATCTGGGCCGTGTATTTAAGCTGGCACCCAGGAATATTATTTGTTGCGAGGGTATTAGCTTTGATTTCTTTTTGTTTTCTGTGTACCCTAGGCAACTGAGCAGCTGTATTACAAATGCCAGATGCTGTAATAGAATGTCCTTGCTGTCCGCTTGGATCAGGCAGTCGTCCAGATATGGGTAAATTTGTATTCCTCGTCTGCAATATGCAATTACTGATGCCAGGCATTTCATAAATACTCTGGGCGCAGTAGATAAGCCAAAGGGCAATGCAGAGAATTGATAATGCGTTGTACCTGCCAAGAATCTGAGGTATCTTCTGCAATCTTGTCTGATAGGGACATGCAGGTATGCCTCTTTGAGGTCCAACGTTACCAGCCAAGACTCCTTGCCCAGCATGGGAAGAAGCTGCTGAAGTGTGAGCATTTTGAATTTGGGTATCTCCAGGTATGTGTTTAGAATTGAGAGGTCTAAAATGGGCCTCCAGGCTTTGTCCTTTCTTGGGACTAAAAATAGTTTTGAGTAAAAACCTTGACCTTGCTCCTTTGTAGGTACCTTCTGAATTGCTTTCATATCCATGAGAGCTGATATTTGCGCTTGTGCCTCTGCCCATTGGTTTGGAGGCAGATTTGGCATGCCTCTCATCCTAAAGTGTGGAAATGAAATCTGTATCCTCGGGTAATAATATCCAGAACCCATTTGTCCTTTGTTATAATGCGCCAATTTTGTGGAAATAAAGCCAGTTTTCCTCCCAAAGGTGCTGCCAGGGCAATTTTGCTTGGCAGGCGAAGAGGGAAGTCATTGTGTTTGTTTCCTGAAGGGTTGAGATCTTTCATCTCCCCCTCTTTGAGATGTTGTTTTTGTCTAGGCCTGAAAGAACCTTATGGCTGGCCTCTGCCCCTTGGGCGCCTGTACCTACCTCTTTGGGGTCTGTCTGATGCAGGAAAGGACCAGTTTTATGATGGCCAGTTTCTGCTGAAACGAGGAGGTTGTACCTGTAAAAAACCTTTAACTGTTTGCATAGAATTTGTCTTTTCTTCCATTTTCTTTAAAACTTCCTCTGCTTTGACACCAAATAAAACATCTTTCTCCAATAACTTTGCTTTGACATGTTCTGGTAAGGCTTGTTCTTTAAGCCAAGCATGCCTACGTAATTACAGACCCTGTGACAGCTGCTCTACATGAGGCTTCCAATGAATCAAAACCACACTGTAAGGTATGCTTTCCCACCTGTTCTGCTGCATCCAGCAAATCCTGCATCTCTTTGAAATCAGGTTGATCTGTCTGAGGGGTCATTTTCTGTTTTAACTATGTAATCACGTACTGTTGGTATTTTAGCATGTGGAATTGGCAGTTTAAGGCCCTCATGGCCAAAGTGGCAGACGTATACACTTTCTTTCCCCATCTTTCTTATGCTCTGGAATCTCTTTCAGAAGGAAGTGGATTCTTAGCAGTAGAGGCCTTAACCCCTTTGGGACCCTGGGCAGTAGGACTTTTATATAGAAACTTATGAGTGTCAGGAACTCGGTAGTATTGGTCTGGTTTAGCTGGTGCTGGAGGTAAGGAATCTGGGTTTAGACTAGATTCGGAGTAAACATCATCCAAAATGAATTGCTAGGGGTCTATGCTGTGGAAGAAGAAGAAACTCCCGGAGTCTATTCTTAGAGTCAGAATAATCTTGGCCTTCCCAGTGGAAGTGTTCCCTCAAGGTGTGTAAAGTTTCCCCAAAAGAGTAGTCTTCAGGGGGGAAGACAGAGGGAATGGACTCTTCAGCATCTGAATCTTCATAAGGAGGGAAGGAGTAATCCTGGTCCTCAGAGTTGCCTGAGGAAATGGATGCTTGGTCAGAGGAAGGTAATCTTCCTCCAGTCTAGGCCTTTTGTCAGGGGGGGTTGGGATCCCCTGATAAGGGTAATTAAATCCTCAGCCATCTTAAGCATCTGTTTTTTAGGCATAGGGGCCTGTGGGGGAGTGTGTGGACCCGGCTTCCTAACTTTCAAGGGAGCTTTAGCATAAGACTTTGCAGAGATAGTTGTCGGTTTGAAGACACCTTCAGAAACCGAAGGCCTACCCAAAATTTCCGGATCACCGTCAGGACTGGCGTCCGAGGGGTGAGGTGGAAAGTACAGTTTTGTACCTACCATAAATGTAGATGTTCGAGTGCTAATACAGCTGCAGTAATCACAGATGGGTTCTCTGCCGTCAGGCGGTCCCTCGGTCGGCCGAATTCCAAAGTCTTGGTCCGGCGTCGGTTGTTGTCGCTTTCTCTTCTGACGTCAGTGAGGCCAGAGTATATAAGACACAGCCGACGCCATGTTCTTCAGTCTTTCTTGCCTCAGATGTTAGGTGCCCCCAGAAGGAAGGCAATACATAACTATGCTTATATGTGTATATATATATATATATGTATATATATATATATATATATATATATATATATATATATATATATATATATATATATATCTACAAGCAATGCAATATAATCCAAAGTAAGTGGTAGCGCAGGATAACCCAGTCAGGTAGTATGAAGAGGTTGTTAGGCCCCATGTCTTTACCAAGTGGGGAAGGACGGAGGGAAACCTGTACTGCAGCTGTATTAGCACTCGAACATCTACATTTATGGTAGGTACAAAACTGTACTATGTTCATCGTGCATACAGCTGCAGTAATCACAAGTCCCAAAGCTATGTACAGGGTGGTAGGTACTAGGAGGAACTGGGTTGAGCCAGAATGCCCTGCAAAACAGCAGTGGCAAAGCCTGCTCTTGTTCTGGAATATAAAGGCAGGTGGTAGTGTTTTGTGAAGGTATGTACAGAACTCCAAGTGGCCGCATCCAAAATATCTTTGGTAGGAACTCCTCTGAGGAAGGCTGTAGAGGTAGCTGTGGCCCTGGTGGAGTGAGATCTGATACCTGTAGGAACAGATTTCCCATGATAGAAGTAACAAAACCGTATGCAGTGGCCTATCCACTTTGAAATGGTCTGTTTTGTAACTGGCTTCCCTTGAGCCCCTACAGCATAGGACACAAAGAGATGTTCTGATTTCCTGAAGGCCTTTGTTCTGTCCAAATAATAACGTAGCTGCCTATGGATGTCTAAGGAGTGTAGCAGCCTTTCCCCTTTGTTCTGAGGATTGGGGTAAAAGGTAGGTAGGTGTATGGCTTGATTTAAAGCTACCCTGGATACCACTTTAGGCATAAATGATGGGTTGGTACGAAGGGAAACCCTGTCCTGATGGAAAATGAGAAAGGGCTGCACTGCCATGAGGGCCTGTAGTTCAGAAATCCTACGAGCTGAAGTGATGGCCAGAAGGAAGGCTGTTTTCCAGGACAAATATTGCAAATCTGTTGAGGCAGCTGGTTCAAAAGGAGGCAATGTTAATTTTTCTAGTATGTAATTAAGATCCCAGGCTGGTATCGGTTGCTTCCTTGGTGGTCTGAAATTCTTAGCCCCTCTGAGGAACTGCCGTAAGAGTGGGTGAGAAAATAAAGGAGGATCCGTGTTGTATTCTGCAGAAATGGCTGAGGCATGGATTTTTATGGAAGAAAATGAAAGTCCACTGTTCAGCAGCTCCGCTAGGTACTGTAATACCTGAGGCAAGTTCAGCTTTCTAGGGTCCTGGCCTCTTTTCTCATTCCAAGAGTGAAATCGCTTCCATTTTGCGGAGTAAGCTTTTCTAGTAGATGGCCTTCTGGCTTCCAAAATGACATCCTGCACCTCCTGGGAGAGTAGGGTCTGTTGTGGTGTTAAGGAATTTTCCATGCAGCGAGATTGAGTGTTTTCAGCTGACTGAAGAGTTTTGTAGCTGTGCTGAGTCAGCAGAAGAGGCATTAGAGGCAGGAGCCATGGAGGAGTATGTGTTAGGCTCCTCAGGAGTGGGTACCAGTGTTGCCTTGGCCAATCTGGAGCAATCAGTATCATCTTCGGTTCGTCTGTTCTTGCTTTCAAAAGCATCTTGGGCAGAAGAGGCAGAGGTGGGAATGCGTAAACTGTCCATGCTGTCCAACTGAATGAAAGGGCGTCCACTCTCCAGGCCTTTGGGTGAAAGGCCTTTGAACAAAACTTTTCCAATTGATGATTCCTGTGGGAGGCAAAAAGATCTATGTCTGGCCTCCCCCATGCTTGGATTATTTCTGCAAACACCTGAGGATGTAACTTCCATTCCTGTGGATCTGTCATTTTTCTGCTTAGATTGTCTGCCAGTGTGTTTTCCAATCCTGGCAAGTACTGTGCTTGAAGTTCGATTTGTCTTTCCAGAGCCAAGTTCCAAAGAGTCATGGCTAGTCTGCACAAGGGGTATGAATGTGTTCCTCCTTGTTTGTTTATGTACCACATTACCGTGGTGTTGTCTGTTCTTATCAGTAATTGTCTTGGATGCAGGAAGTCCTTGAAAGCTGTAATTGCATTTATTACTGCTAGCATTTCTTTTTGATTGATGTGAAGGTGCTTCTCTTTTTGGGACCATTTGCCCTGAATGCACCTGTCCGTCATGTGAGCCCCCCAGGCGTAGTCTGAGGCGTCTGTGGTAATGACTTGCTTTGCTTGAGGCTTGCAGAAAGGGAGGCCTGTGTTTGCTTGACATGCTTGGGCCCACCATAGAAATTCCTTTTGCAAACATGGAATTATTGGTATTATTGTTTCCAAACTGTGACTGTGTTGAGACCATAGGTTTTTTAGGTACCATTGAAGTTTCCTCATATGCAACTTTGCAAATGGGGTTAAAAGAATGCAAGATGCCATGAATCCCAGAGCCTGCAGGATTTTCCTTGCAGTAAGCCTGGTACTTTTTGCTAGTATTTTGAAGTACTGAGATAGTTGCCCCTGTTTTTCTGGCGTTAGGTAGGCCATCTGGGTGTTTGTGTCCAAGTTGGCACCCAGGAAAGTTATTTTCTGAGATGGTGTTAGCCTTGATTTCTCTTTGTTGATTGTATATCCTAGAGAAAGCAGTAACCATGTCACATATGCCAGATGTTCCAGAAGTATGGTCTTGCTGTCCGCTTGGATCAGGCAGTCGTCCAGATAAGGGTAAATTTGTATCCCTTGAAGTCTGCAGTAGGCAATTACTGATGCCAGGCACTTTGTGAATACTCTGGGTGCAGTAGATAAGCCAAAGGGCAATGCAGAGAATTGATAGTGGATTGAACCTTCAAGAAATCTGAGGTATCTTCTGCAGCTTTGTCTGATTGGGACATGCAGGTATGCCTCCTTGAGGTCCAATGTTACCAGCCAAAACTCCTTGCCCAGCATGGGAAGAAGCTGCTGTAGTGTGAGCATCTTGAATTTTGGTACGAGTAGAAATGTGTTTAGGATGGATAAGTCCAAAATGGGTCTCCAGTCGGTTCCTTTCCTTGGTACCAGAAAAAGTCTTGAATAAAACCCTTGACCTTGTTGGTGAGTAGGTACCTCTTGAATAGCTCTCATGTGTATGAGCTTTGAAATTTGCAGTTGTGCCTCTGCCCTTTGATTTTGTGGCAGGTTTGGCATGCCTCTCATTTTTGGAAGAGTGTGAAATTGAAATTTGTAGCCTCTGTTTATAATGTCCAGGATCCATTTGTCTGTTGTGACAATATGCCAATTGCTTGCAAATAATGCTAGTTTCCCTCCCAAAGGTGCTGTCAGCTGAGACATGCTTGGCATGGAGATGAGGGAGTCATTGGTTTTGCTTCCTGTATTGTTGTGCACTGTCTTCGCCACCTCTTGGCGCTGGAGTTTGCCATTGTCGGCCTCTATATGATCCTTGTGATTGCCCTCTGCCCCTTGTGCGTCTGTATCTACCTCTTTGGGGCTTGTCAGTGGTTGGAAAGGACCAGTTTTTTGAAGGCCAATTTCTGCTAAAACGTGGTGGTTGAACCTGTAAAAAGGCTTTGACAGTTTGCATAGATTTGGCTTTTTCTTCCATTTTCCGTAGTATCTCCTCAGCATTAGTACCAAACAGCACATCCTTTTGTAAAGGAGCATCTAGAAGTTTAGCTTTCACATGATCAGGTAAATTTTGTTCCCTAAGCCAGGCATGTCTGCGAATGACTGATCCTGTAGCTGCTGCTCTACTTGAGGCCTCTAGGGCATCATAACCACATTGTAAGGTGTGTTTACCCACTTGTTCTGCACTATGCATCATATCCTGTAACTCCTTTAAATCTGGTTGTTCAGGTTGAGACATTTTGTTCCTTAATTGTGATAACAGGAACTGTTGATATTTAAGCATATGAAACTGACAATTTAAAGCCCTCATGGCTAGGGTGGCCAAGGTATATACCTTTTTACCCCACCTTTCTAAAGATCTTGATAACCTTTCTGCAGGAAGTGGATTCTTAGCAGTGGAGGCCTTCAATCCCTTGGGGCCTTGTGAAATGGTTTCAGGGTCAGCATTATGGTTTTTGAAGAGAAATTGGTGAGAGCTGGGTACTCTGTAATACCTGTCAGGTTTGACTGGTGCAGGAGGCAGAGAATCCGGGTTAAGACAAGCCTCCGAATAGACATCATCCAGTATGTCCAAAACAGGGGGTATAGCCAGAGGTCTGTGTTGAGGTAACAAAAGAAATTCCCTAAGTCTTTTCTTGGAATCTGAAAAGTCTTGGCCTTCCCAATGGAAGTGTTCCCTCAAGGTGTGTAAGGTTTCCCCAAAGGAAAAATCCTCAGGGGGGGGATACAGACGGAATGGACTGTTCTGCGTCCGAATCCTCAAAAGGAGAGTAAGAGTGTTCCTCTGCATCAGAATGTTCTGATAAAATGGATCCCTGATCAGAAGAGGGAGAATCTTCCTCCACTCTGGGTCTCTTGTCTGGAGGGGGGTTGAGAACCTCTGATAAGAGTAATTAAATCCTCAGCCATTTTAAGCATCTGTTTTTTAGGCATGGGACCTGGAGATGGGCCCTGTGCAACAGGCCTCGTGGGATGCCTGGCTGCTTTGGATTTAGTAAAGGCCTTAATTGAAAAAGAAGATGAGGGCCTAAATACACCATGGGTGGAGGTGGACCTGTCCACACTAGTAGGCTCAACATTAGCTGAGGCTTCGGTTGTAGTCTGGGAAAGGGCCGAGGACCCAGCGGTCTCGGGTACAGAGGACACCGCCAAAGGAGTGTCGTCGGTAGTCAGGGACTGCAAAGGCGTCTCGCTGAGAACCGGACCACGTGTAGCCTGTTTTGGCGTGGTGTCGGCGGGGACCGCGGGCCTCACGTGTCGGTCCTTTTCCTTGTGTTTTATGGATAAAACGGTAGTCGGACAACATTTTATAATCAAAAGCTTTACCAAAGTAGTGCTGGGCGAACTCCGCCCGACGCTTAATAGTGCGTTTATTGAAGGTAGCGCAAAAGCGACAGCCCGAGACGTCGTGGTCTGGGCCCAAACAATGTATGCAGAGGGAATGGAAATCCTTATGCGGTATTTGCTTCCCACAAGAAATACAATTATTAACTTTTTCTGACATCGGTCTGAGGCAAGAAAAGTTTCAACGGGTACTTAGCTTTAATGAAGACTTCGGTTTCCAAAATATTCGTAATTCAGGAGCTGGCCGACCGGCACTTGCGAACTGCTTCTGCTTCGGGCACCGCGCGGCAAAAAAGACTGAAGAACATGGCGTCGGCTGTGTCTTATATACTCTGGCCTCACTGACGTCAGAAGAGAAAGTGACAACAACCAAGACTTTGGAATTTGGCCGACCGAGGGACCGCCTGACGGCAGAGAACCCATCTGTGATTACTGCAGCTGTATGCACGATGAACATCCGGTTCCTGAGGCCCAGCTGCTTCGGTCTGGGAGGCTGTTAGAATTTCTGAATCAGCGGTAGTCAGGGGCTGCGTAGGCGCCTCGCTGAAAACCGGAGACCCGGCGTCAGGCCTGGCTGAGGCCTCGGTAACTGGTCTTGGCCTTGGCTGTCTGTCCTTATCCTTGCATTTTTTTTAAAGATTGCTGATGTCGGTTGCTCCGACGGCATGCTATAGTTAAATTTTCTGCCAAAATAATGCTGGGCGAAATCTGCCCGACACTTAATTGTATGTTTGTTGAACCTAGCACAAAACCAACAACCAGAGACGTCGTGGTCTGGGCATAGGCAAGGAATACAATAAGAATGAAAATCCTTATGAGGTATTTGCTTCCCACAAGAAATGCAATTATTAACTTTGTCTGACATCGGTCTAAGGCAAGAACAGTTTCCCCAACGGGGTACTTAGCTTTAGAGAAGACTTCGGGCTGAAATTCGATTTGAAAATCTCAGGAGCTGGCCGACCGGCACTTGCGAACTGCTTCTGCTTCAGGCATTGCGCGGCAAGAAAGACTGAAGAAAATGGCGTTGGCTGCCTCTTTTATACCCCTGTCGCACTGACATCAGGGAAGACGCGATGACAACCGACGCTGGACCAAGGCTTTGGGATTCGGCCGACTGCGGGACCGCCTGATGACAGGATAACCCAAGTGTGATGACTGCAGCAGTATAACACGATGAACATCTGGATAACACTCAGCATTACTGTGTGAAAATTTAGGCACATATCAAATCATTACTTTTATGCTTCTCTGAGTGATTTTTTTCTTTTCTTTTCTTACGGATTTCATTTGGTGCATAACTTTACAAAAGCGACGTTCTGAAACTCTAACTTCCTGGTGAAGCTCCTTTCTGTTCAATACCCCCCCCCCCCATGTCCTACATTGTTGACAAGCACATTTCTGCTCATTCACTCTCCTCTCAGTACTCAGGCTAGTTGCCATGCTCACAATGCACCTCCTAAACTGTCAGAAAACCTGTTGTATACTGTAGGGATTTGTCTGCCTGGCTGTGAAGCAATGGACTACATTTCATTTAATTAGTGCTTCCTTTCACTCCTGCAGATAACCTAAACTGTGTTCATTCAGTTTCTGGTGCACTACTCTTTTTCCGTCACCTCCAAGCATTCAAGATTACAAGGATCACTGGCAGGTGTGCATAGGTACACACTGACTAGCTGTCCACTTACTGAGCAACCCCTGTTCATTTCACTCCCTCTCCCACCCCCAATTCCTCAACCAAGCCAGCCAATCGCACACTTTTATTTTGAGCTGTTTCCACCTACTTTCATCCACCCAGTAAATGCTAAAGGAACATCTTTATCCCCTCTCCTACATTACTATTTCTGCACCTACAACTTTCTCCAACGTCTAATTCATTACAAAAAAAAAAAAACTATGACATAGAGCTACTCTCATCTACTCTCACTTATGCTACTTCAACCTTCACAAAATAGTCAAGAGCAACTACCTTACAGACATTGTTTCCATACAACAGTCTATTACATCTACATTCATATCACCTATACATATACTTGCAACCATACACTACATTACACCCAGACTATCGTCCAACCCACATACATCAAACATATCAATCTCTCATTACTAATTTATGCAAAGAAACTGTCTAAAACCACATATTCCAAAAACACTACACAAATTCACTCTCATTTTCTCTGTAATTCTAGTAAAAGGAAACAATGAACCCAATACAGGCCCACGTAACAATAACACCTCAATCAAAACTAACATACAGTACTAAATAAGCTTCTCCCTCCTAAATGACCACAGCATCAGGAAGAGAACAAAAAACTGATCCAATGCCTTCTACATTCAATGTGACCTAAACATTAGAGCTGTTGTAGAAACACTGCCGAAATCAAACACCCCCAAAGCTCACCACCTCATACCAAACCATACATACAGGACTTCATAGCAAGCAAAAAACCTGGGGGAGGAGCACTTCTTTTCAAGGACAGCATTAATCCCGCCACCATTGTCCAAGCAAAAAGTAACTCAGAATCAGAGGCTAACTGGATCCTCCTAAAATTTCCCACAAACAAGCAAAAAAAAACTTGTTACAGCCAGTACGTACTTCCCACCTCCAACCTCACTTTCAAAATTCAAAACCCTCATCCAACAAATACATGCCAAAGCCCGCAACAGCAGCAATCAAATTATTCTTGGAAATTTCATCTTCAATAACTTGGGTCCAAAGCCACAGACATGTCAGAAGTTCCTGCTGAATTAAGTCTGACTCAAGTCAACTCTGCGGAAACTCGACCTAACCCACAATCTAGCAGGTACACACTGCTAGATCTTGCAATCACTAACACAGGTTCATAGGTAGGTACTAGGCCATTGGCCCTAGGGCCTATACAAGCCTAGCCAAAAAGGTACCCTGGCTTTCGCCACCCAAGAAAATGATTTTCCTGTGCCTCTGTCAAGCAGAACCACAGAAGTGATCCCCGGGGCAAATTTCCTATTACCCATCCAATCATCAAGATTCTTCTTGAAGAGTGCTAATGAGGAGCTCTGTTTGACAG
The DNA here is from genome assembly GCF_019279795.1 of Protopterus annectens. Lineage (NCBI taxonomy): Eukaryota > Metazoa > Chordata > Ceratodontiformes > Protopteridae > Protopterus > Protopterus annectens. The sequence goes on from NC_056732.1 coordinate 1,340,519,644, forward strand.
ACAGGTAGTCTGTTCCAGAGTATGGGAAGTCTCTGGGATAGGAATCTATCCCTCCAGCATGTTCTGTTTATTGTGGTGACAAGGTTTAGGCCCCTAGGGCGTGTAGCTCGGAGGGATTGGGATTTCTTTAAGTGGAGCATGTCCAACAGCTCTGAGTTTGACATAGCTTTGTATGTTAGGCAGAGATCGCCTCTGAGTAGGCGATATGCGATAAAGCTGGAGTTTTTTGAGACGGTCTTCGTAAGGCATCTGTTTGAGGCCAGTAATCCTCTTTGTGAGGTATTTTTGCGGCCTTTCCAGTTGTTGTAGATGTCTTGTGAGGTACATACCAAAAGCGGCATTGTACTCTATAATGGGTCTAATGAGTGATGAGTAGAGGGGAACAATGACCTCTTTTTTTCTGGATGAGAAACCTTTTGTGATGAGGTGTGCCACTTAGAAGGATTTCCTAACCACTGTGGTGATGTGATTATCAAAGGAGAGACTACTGTCCACCTGTGTCCCAAGGTCTCTTATCACACTTTCGGTGTAATGTAGACTACCGCCTATGTGGTAGTCATGGTTACAGAGTTTTTATCAAAGGGGATGACAATTTTGGCATTGAGCTTGAGACCATGTCTTTGACACCAGGCATCTGTCTCAGTGAGGCCCTTTTGTAGAATGTCCACATCGTTCGGAGTTTCGATTATGGCTCCTAGCTTGCAGCCATCTGCGAATTTAGTTAGCCAAAGACCTTCTGTGTTTGGTATCTACTTCTTTGAAGTACAGGCTAACAGGAAAGAACCCAGGACTGAACCCTGTGGTACTCCACTTGTCACTGGTCTGAAGTCTGATTTGGAGTTTGCTACTTTCACAGTGTGGGTTCTGTCAGTAAGCCAGTTGGCAACCCATCTTGTGACATAGGGATTTATACCGAGTTTAGTGAGTTTATCTATAATTCCAGAGTGTCAAACGCCTTGGCGAGATCTAGATAGGCTGTGTGAACCACCTTACCCTCATCTATGGCTTTGGTGACTACTTCAAAGAAGTCTATCAGGTTTAGGAGACATAATCTGCCTTTTACAAACCCAAACTGTGTGGGGTCCAGAGTTTGGAGATCTCCAATGTCTTTGTTTATGAGTTCCATGATGATACTTTCCATGGCCTTGCAGATGAGGCTCGTCAGGCTAATGGGGCGGTAGTTCCCGGGGTGTGTTGTGGCCCTCCTCCTTTGTGGAGTGGGATAACTGTCGCGGTGCGCCATTCAATGGGCACAAAGCCTGAGGTGAGGCTATGATTGAACATGGTACTTAGGTGGGGTGCCAGTTCATTTTGTAGTTCATGTAGAAGGCAGCCTGGGATGTTGCCAGGTCCCATGGATGCTGTGTTCTTGGCTTTGGAGAGTGAGGTTTTTACCTGTGCAGCCGTGATTACAGGAACTTTGCATTCTTCCGGTATAAAGATGGGCCCTTTAGGGGGTGAGAGGGGGATAAAGTTAGCAATGAACCTATCTGCCAGGATGATGGCAATATCAGTTGGTTCTGTATATTTAGTGTCATTGTGCTGTAACTCAGAGCAGATCTGAGTGTTGCCATTGAGATTTTTGGCATAGCTATAGAATGCTTTGTGGTTGTCTTTAGAATCATAACTAGCTTTGGAGGATTTTATGAGGGATCTCAGCTTCTTACTGAGGCTGACCAGGGAGTTCCTCCAATCGTGGGATTTTACTTTTTTTTGCAACAGTTCTTTCTTCTGTTGTAGAGTTTGTTTATGGCAGAAGGCCTCCAGATTGGCTTCCTTTTTTTGGAGGATAGCATCTTGGTTCTGTTAGGGATAGCACGATCCATGCACTCATGTAAGTGCTTCAACACTTCTACAACTGCATCTAACCTCATTTTATAGGCACCCTCCCCTCAGTGATCATTACCCCATAACTTTCTCAACACATAATCCGTTTCTAAAACATAAACCTAAATTGATAACCTTCGGAGCCAAAACCACTAAGAATATGACTAAACATGGCTATCTGCAGTCAACTTTTACCAGTGTCACATGCTGTCTATAAAAGATCCCAGTGAAGCAGCTAGCAACCTTACCAATACCCTACTCCACCTGCAAAACAATTTTTCCCCCAATCCAAGGGCTACTTTATCCACATAAACATGACTGGCTTACTAAGGAACTAAAACACCTCCTCCAATTATGTGGCAAAACATGCCGCAACTGACAAAGCAACATCTTCACAGAATCCCAAGCAAATTATACCAAACTGTGCAATCTAGCCAAACAATTCATCCACAGACACAAACACAACCACTATCAAACAAGCAGATTTCACTTTTAAGAGGGAGATCAACCTACTGACAGGTCATAAATCTCAACACAACTACACTCCCTATTAATCCACTAACACTACTACGACCAAACTCTTATGCGGTGACTTTCCTCAATGACTTCAGCAACTTGCTTCTCACAGCAACAATAACATAAACCTCACATCCTTCTTTATATCCCATTATTTCACTCAAAATGATTAAAACCAAAGATAAAGAAATGATACTATACCCAGTTCAAACAGATACACCCCCAGGCGCCCACCCCCATAACTTAGCCCCATGATTCTTTCAGCTTTGTAAGGACTTCCTCTCCTACCCACTCACAACCTCTGCCTAACTAGTAATATCCTGCCCCAAATATGGAAAAACAGCAATCACTCCTATTCCAAAGCAACAAAAGCCTGCAATTCCTTCACATTACCAACCTATCCCAATACTTCACACACTAACAAAAATGCTAGAAAAAAAAATTCTACAACCAAATTACTGAATATTTACAACAATCCTACCTTCTATCCAGGAAGCAACATGAATTCTGGTCATGATGTAGTACCATAGCAGCTATCTAACACCTCACTAATGAAAACTGAAATAATATAGGCAACCTGACAGGACCAGTCTTCACAAACTTCACAAAGCCATTTGGTCTAATACAGCATACCTTACTTTTGACAAACTTTCATAAATAGGTATTTAGTGATGATGCAAAACATTGGCTTGAATTCCTCACCAATGTATCCTCTGAGGTGAAAGTAGGCAACTCCACTTCCGAGTTAGCCACACTAATCAAAGGAGTGCCCCATGGTTCCATGTTAACGCCCCTTTATCAACAAGGTCCCTTGTGACCACTCACAGATACCCTGCAATTCTGCATGCAGATGATAGTGTCATCTTCAAGTCAAGCAAATTCCACTCAATTATACAAATTAATCTTGAAGTAAACCCCCAAACCCTCAAATGCTGGCTATTCCACCAAAACTACTACTTAATCCCTCAAAACTAAATAAATGATATCTGGAACCAATCAAAAATTAGCCAAAGCACCTTGCTATCTCAGGATAACTACCACATCCTTTACACAGCTTAGCATATGGCTGGACCAGTCTCTCAACTTTCAGCTATACATTCAAAACATACAGATCGTCTAGGCAAACAAAACATAACCATATATGTCCAATTTGGACAAGGCTGCTATAGGCAAAGGTACTCTTATCACAACTTGAATATTAACTACCCATAATTGCAACATCTTCTAAGAAAAATACTACCACTTTGAAATCCATCTTGTTAAAACATGTTGTCATATCTAATGCCATCCCCAACAGCACCAGTGCCCAACTCTCTAAAACCAAATGGCTCCCAATACATTTGACAGCCAACCTCCTACTAGGCTCACTACTTCACTAAACCCTTTCTCCAGAAACATCTTCCTTTCTCACAGATACACTTTTCACCAAACTCCGGACATATAACCATTGGAGCCTCTCTCAATCTCAAACCTTCTTATAAACTCCAAAAACCATGGTCCATTGCATGGACCATGCTTTCTTCATAATAGCACATAAGCTGTAGGATTTCCTTCCTCTAACTCTTAAAGCCCTTCAAAAATACTCAGACTTTAGACAGCAACTCAAAGGACACATCTTCATCCAAGCACAGTACAGTTATCCTCACAGGACACTTCTTTCTCACACTTTTTGCTCAGTTTCATCTCTCCTACTACCATCTCTTCACATCTTGTCACCCTTTACATCCTACCACAACTCTTAAAGGAGAACCGCACCTACAGACAAAAAAATGTTTATTTCATCATGGTTTCATGTTTCCTACATTTTAACACCACTCTGGGACTACTTACAGGTTTTTAAATATTTTACATATAATTTCCGAGTCTGACCACATGGGATCTAGCATCTTGAAGTGATCCTGATTAGTCTGCCTATAGGTATCCCACAATTAAGTTCTTGTCTATAAAAAATTACATCATACAGGCCTCTTTCTTCCTAAAGCTTCTGTCACTGCATTGATTTTACATGCATGCACTGCTGTCTTTCAGTCAGTTTTAAGTAACATTTCATGCCATTCAATGACCACTTAAAACACAAACAGTGCAAATGCCACAGAACAGACTTTCAAAGTGCTTGTTACTGCTGTTTCTTTTTAGAATGGCTAAATTGCAATCTTTTGTGAAGCCTGAATTGTACTGCTATGACTCATCTCCCATCCTCCCTCACACCTAACATCCCTAGCTGTCAAAGTGCTAAGGGTAATTTGAGCTATATCCTATGACTGACAGTTCACAGCAGGGACTTGACTCATGTACTGTTTCATTGTTCTAGTCTTTACTTTCTGTATGGGTAAGGGAAGGACAAAGGAGTTGTGACATCACAGCATGGGTGGGTTTTTAGAAAGGCCGTGCGTGGTAATGTCAATAAAGGGACGGAATTGGCCAGAAAACTACCTGCATTCATTGGTCTTGATGGCATCAATGAATTGGAGACTGCAGCAAGCTTTTCCAGGGCAGGATAAAAGCTTTTTGAAAGTGAAACCACAACAGTACAGTAAGGTACTGCTCTAGTGGAGAGAAAAGTACAGTTTTGTACCTACCATAAATGTAGATGTCCGAACTGGATAGCATCTGCAGTCATAACAACTGGGTTGTCCTGTCGTCAGGCAGCCCTTCAGTCGGCCGGATTCCAAAGTCCGGGTCCGGCTTCGCCTGATGTCGCACTTCACCCGGACGTCATCTCTGTTGGTCTTCGGTATAAAGGCATCAGCCGGCCATTTTCCTCAGTGTTTCTTGCCCCAGATGCCAGTTGCCCTCTTGAAGGCTAAAATTTGGATAAATGCCAATGTTTCCAAAAAGATAGAGGTAAACACAAAAATAAGCATGTATGTACATATATACAAACAAATACACCATAAAAGACTCCCCACCAGCTAGCTATTAGGAGGTAAACACCCTAGGAGTACCACAGAGGGAAGGAGGGAGGGTAATCCTGACTGCAGATGCTATCCAGTTCGGACATCTACATTTATGGTAGGTACAAAACTGTACTATGTCCTTCATGGATGCATCTGCAGTCATAACAACTGGGTAGAATACCATAGCCAACTAAGGGAGGAGGAAAAACTAGATTATGGTGTGTTTAAGATCCCTTGCAGTACAGCAGTGGCAAACCCTGCTCGGGATCTGGAATATAGAGGCAAATTATAATGCTTGGCAAATGTATGCACGGAGGTCCAAGTAGCCGCCTCAATAATGTCTTTGGTTGCCACTCCTCGTAAGAAGGCTGTGGTAGTGGCTGTTGCCCTTGTAGAATGAGGTCTTATGTTCTGTGGAATTGGTTTTCCATGGAAGGAGTAACAGAATCGTATGCAATTTCCTATCCATTTGGAGATTGTCTGTTTGGAAATAGCTTTTCCTTCCCTTCCTGTTGCATAGGCTACAAAAAGCTGGTCAGTTTTTCTGGTACTTTTTGTTCTGTCCAGGTAGTAGCGTAGCTGTCTATGTATATCCAAGGTATGCAGTATTCTTTCCCCTCTGGTTTGTGGGTTGGGAAAGAAGGTAGGTAGGTGGATTGCCTGGTTTAAAGACACTCTGGATACCACCTTAGGCATAAATGTAGGATTAGTCCTCATGGACACTCTATCTTGGTGGAAGATTAGGAAGGGCTGTACTGCCATTAGGGCCTGAAGTTCAGAAACCCTCCTGGCTGAGGTTATTGCCAGTAGGAAAGCAGTTTTCCACGATAGATGCTGTAGGTCTGCTGTTGCTGCTGGTTCAAAAGGTGATAGTGTCAGCTTTTCTAGCACAAAGTTCAAGTCCCAAGCTGGCAATGGTGGTTTCCTTGGAGGTTTTACATTCTTGATTCCTCTGAGGAACTGCCTGAGTAAAGGATGTGAAAAGACAGGTGGATCAAAGCTGTATTCTGCTGATATAGCTGATGCATGTATCTTGATGGAGGAGTAGGACAGGCCTGTATGTAGAAGTTCTGCCAAATACTCCAGAATGTTAGGCATATCTATGTTTGACACATCTTTTCCTCTTTCAGTACTCCAAATGACAAACCTTTTCCATTTTCCTGCATAGTTCCTTCTTGTTGAAGGTCTGCGGGCTTCAAGAATAATATCTTTGACTCTTTGGGAAAGTTCTGGATTAGCTGCTGCTATGTGATGTTCCATGCAGTCAGTTGCAACATTTTTAGGTTTGGATGCATGATGCTGTAGTTGTTCTGAGTTAACATCAAAGGCATCAGGGGTATTGGCCACATATTGTTCCGAGACATGCTCCTCAGCAGTGGATACCAGTGTTGTCTTGGCCAGTTTGGAGCTATCAGGATTATCCTTGGACGTTCTTCCTTGATTTTTAGTAATACCTTGTGTATCAAGGGAAGAGGTGGGAATGCATATGCTGTTAGGCCTTTCCAGCTGAAGGAGAGCGAATCCACTTTCCATGCCAGTGGGTGGAATGTCCTTGTGCAGAATTTTTGAGCTGGTGATTGAGAGGGAGCGAATAGATCTATCTGAGGCATTCCCCATTTCTTTGAGATGGTCTTGAAGATGTCCGGTGTAGCATCCATTCGTGGGCATCCAATGTGGTTCTGCTTAATATGTCTGCTAGAGTATTCTCCTTTCCGGTACAAATATTGCCTGTAACTGGATGTTGTAGCTGAGTGCCAGGTTCCACAGCTCCAAAGTCATTCTGCATAGGGGTATGAATGAGTGCCTCCCTGTTTGTTGATGTACCACATGACTGTGGTGTTGTCTGTCCTTATCATCAACTGGCCCTCTTTGAGAAATGGTTTGAACTTTTGGATTGCCAGTTTTACTGCCAGCATTTCTTTTAGGTTGATGTGCAGGTGAAGTTGATCCTCGTCCACAATCCTTGCACGCATTGTCCAGCATGTGGGCCCCCATCCTAGGTCTGAAGCGTCTGTTGTGATGGTCTGGTTTGCTTGACATCTGCGAAAGGGTAGACCTGGGTTTGACTGGCATGCTTGAGCCCACCATAGGAACTCCTGTTTTAAGCATGGAATTAGTGGAATTTCTGTTTCTAGGCTGTGCCTGTGTTGGGACCATAAATTCTTTAGGTACCACTGTAGTTTTCTCATATGTAGTCTGGCAAGTGGGACCAAGATTATGCATGATGCCATGAAGCCCAAGGCCTGCAGTACTTTTCTTGCTGTTAACTTGTTCTGTTTTGTTAGAGCCAAGAAGTAAAGAGGAGTTCTTTGTGTTTTCTGCAGTTAGGAATGCCATTTGTCTTACTGTGTCCAATTCAGCCCAAGAATGTCCTTGTTTGGGATGGTATCAGCCTTGATTTTTGTAAATTGACTGTGTATCCCAGTGCTTGTAGCAAGTAAATGACCCTTTGTAAATCTGTTGTCAGCTTGCTTTTGTTGTCCCCTTGTATTAGGCAGTCGTCCAGGTATGGGTAAATTTGAATTCCCTGTAGTCTGCAGTGGGCGATTACTGATGCCAGGCATTTTGTGAATACTCTGGGCGCAGTAGATAAGCCAAAGGGCAATGCTGAGAATTGATAATGCTCTGATCCTGCAAGAAATCTGAGGTATCTTCTGCAGATTGGTCGAATGGGGACGTGCAGGTATGCCTCCTTGAGATCTAGAGTTACCAGCCAACACTCCTTGCCCAGCATGGGAAGAAGTTGCTGTAGGGTCAGCATTTTGAATTTTGGGACAATGATGCATGTATTTAAGGTGGACAGGTCAAGAATAGGTCTCCAACTTTTTTCCTTTCTTGGAACTAGGAATAGTCTGGAGTAGAATCCCTTTCCTTGTTCTGTTGTTGGCACTCTTTCCACAGCTCTCATGTTTGCTAATTGCATTATCTGTTGTAGAGCCTCTGTTTTTTGATTTGGAGGTAGGTTTGGCATTCCTCTTTTGACTGGTAAAGTGTGGAAGTGGAACCGGTAACCTTGATCTACGGTTTGTAAAATCCACTTGTCTTTTGTGATATAGTGCCAGTTCTTCGAAAATAAGGTTAATTTGCCGCCTAATGGAGCTGCTATTTGTTCCCTGGTAGGCGGATTTAGAGGTAAGTCACTGTGGTTGTGTTGTTGTAGTGGCAGTGGTTGTGTCTGTGCCTCTGTTGTTACCTTGCCACTGTCGTCCTCTGTAGGCACCTCCTCTGGATTGGTTTCTGCCCCTGGAACGTCTATTCCTGCCCCTTTGGGATCTTGTGGAGTCAGGAAAGGACCAATTTTTGGCAGGCCAGTTCCTGCTAAATCTTGGGGGTTGAACCTGCAAGAAATCTTTAACTGTTTGAACAGATTTTGCCTTTTCTTCCATTTTCTTCATTACCTGCTGGGCAGGTGTACCAAACAAGCTGGTCTTATCCATAGGAGCATCTAATAACTTAGCTTTAACATGATCCGGTAAGGCTTGTTCCTTTAGCCATGCATGTCTTCTTATCACTGTGCCAGTCATGGCTGATCTAAATGAAGCCTCCAGTGCATCATAGCCACATTTTAAGGAATGGTTACTAACCTGTTGTATGTTATTTACCATTTCTAATACATATTTCTTATCAATAGAGTCATCAGAGGATAGCTTTTTTGTTAACTGATCAAGCATAAACTCTTGGTATTGTATCATGTGAAACTGACAGTTTAAAGCTCTAGCTGAGAGAGTAGCTGAGGTGTAGACCTTTTTGCCCCATCTGTCTAATGACCTGGCTTCCCTTTCAGAAGGAATAGGGTTTTTAGCTGTGGTCGAGGCTACTGCCCTGGGACCCTGGGATATAGTTTGGGGTCTGCAAGTGGGGCCTTGTAAAGGTGGTGATGAGTGTCTGGTACCCTGTAAAATCTGTCTGGTTTGGCAGGGGCTGGAGGTAAAGAATCTGGTGCAGAGCAGACATCATTGAAGGCATCGTCCACCACAGAGAGGACAGGAGGTATAGCTAAGGGCCTGTGCTGTGGAAGGTGCAGAAAGGTCCTAAGCCTTGTTCTGGAGTCTGAGAAATCCTGCTGCTGCCATTGGAACTGCTCTCGCATGGCATGTAAGGTTTCCCCAAAGGAGAATTCTTCTGGTGGGGAAGCAGCTGGAATGGATTCTTCAGCATCTGAGTCTTCATAATTGGAGAAAGGAGCCTCTGGCTGGTCTGTTATGTCTGATTCATTGGCAGAATCATCAGGGACCCAGGCTCGGGGCTCTGCCCTAGGTCTCTTCTCTGGGGCTGAGAGGCCCTGTCTGGGTGAGATTGAGATCCCCTAATTAATGAAATTAAATCTTCTGCCAGAGTAAGCATTTGTGAACTAGAAGAGGGCCTGGTTGTAGGGGTTTAACAGGCACTGTTTTAGTAGTTTTGGCTGCTTTAGCCCTGGCAAAGGCCTTAATGGACATGGCTGCTGGAGGCCTAGCAGCACCACGTGCTGGGGTAGAGACATCCAAGGGAATGGTGTCTGATAAGTCAGTGGCAACCACCGTAGTGGATAAAATTTCTGAGGCCGATTCAAGAGAAGTAGCAGGGGCCTCAGTGGTAGTGATAGATTCAGCTGTACTTTGATCAGTTTTCTCGGTTTCGCCGAAACCGAGACACTCGCGATTTGCTTAACCATGGTTTCGGCGAAACCGCGGACCGCAGTGTCGGTCTTTATCTTTGCGTTTTAGCAGTTTGGGTAGTCGGAGGATCCGGCGGCATAATATACGCAAAATCAGAACCGAAAACTGTTCAGCAAACTCCGATCGCGCCTAAGCGTTGTCGGTTGAATGAAGCACAGGCGAACAGGCTGCTACGTCGTGGGCTGGGCCTAAACAAGGCAGACAATAAGAGTGGAAATCTTTATGAGGTATTTGTTTCCCACAGGTTAAACAATTATTAACTTTTTCTGACATCGGCTGAGGCAAGAAAGAGTCCCCAACGGGTACTTAGCTTTAGAAGTCTTGAGTAGTATTCGGTAGAAGTAATCTCTGGATCCGACCGACCGGCACTTGCGAACAGCTTCTGCTTCGGGCGCCACGCGGCAAGAAAGACTGAGGAAAATGGCGTCGGCTGATGCCTTTATACCCGAAGACCAACAGAGATGACGTCGGGTGAAGTGCAACATCAGCCGAAGCCGGACCCGGACTTTGGAATCCGGCCGACTGAAGGGCTGCCTGACGACAGGACAACCCAGTTGTTATGACTGCAGATGCATCCATGAAGGACATCAGTCAATTTAAAATATTTTAACTGGTGTATTGCTGTTTACTCATAGCAGGGACTGTAAACAGGGAGAAAAATCCTGCCAAATCCTGGTTGAAAATTGTGCTCTATAATGCCCAGGCCCCTTGCTCTAGCATCAACAAAAACACTAGTATTTTCTCTAATCCCCCTGATGTTCATCTTTTAACCCCTCACCACCTATGAAAACCAGTACCACCATGGATTTCCCTACACAAAATGTCAAACTACCACCCCAGACTTCTCTTATAAGTTCAAGCTCACCTAACTATCCCCCACACATCCAAACCCTCATCACCTTTACCTCATCACTGAATTAAAACCTTAAAATCTAATCCAAGGGACAAGCACTATCTAAGACTTTTTCATAAGTTTCTAAAGCTCAAAATCAGATTTCAATATAACCTCGTTACAGATGGGGACATCCATCCCAACTCTGGCCCATCTCCACCTGGTTACAATAGGGCCTACACCCCATCAATAAACTACCCCTTAACAGTCCCATAAATGCTCTCCTGACATTTCACTTGAACATTCGAAGCATAAATAATAAAATCCCCAACCTGCATGCCCTCTTAGCAGTTCATTCCCCAGACATAATGTGTCTTACAGAAACCTGGCTTAAACCTACTACTACTGATAATGAGGTATTACCCCCGGGCTACAACATACACCGATTAGACCGAACAGCTAAGAAGGGAGGTGGGATAGCAGTTCTTTACAAAAATACATTAAGTGTTAATAGAGATCCAGTTCAACCATCCACATTTAATAACGCAGAAATCCTTTTTACCAAATTGCAAATGAACAATAATAAGACTATAAATATTGTCTGCGTCTACATTCCCCCAGGCAATAAAATAAGCACTCTGGAAGATATCCTCCAATGGTTATTCACTACCTACCCCCAAGAAACCATTGTTCTTGGTGACTAACACCGACTTGTGCATCTGTTCAGCTGAATCCCCTGTCACCCATATAAATCTGTTTGGGTTCACACAAATAATAACCTCTCCCACTAAGATTAGTAAACCCACCAACAGGGAAAGTGTCTTAGATTGGGTACTTATCTATAGCCACCCAAGCTTGTATACAGCTGGGACTCTCCCCGATGACCTAAGTGATCATTCACTAACTTATATTATTGAGGCAGAAACCCACCACAAGACTACCTACAAAACTATCAGAAATAATAAAAAACTTCAATCCTACTAACTTCCTAAATTAACTTAAATCAGTCAACTGGTTAATCCTAAAATATCTACCACTAGATGAAGCTGTAACTTTCTTTAACAATAAATTCCTGAGCATCCTTGACTCTCATGCTCTTGCATGTACTATAAAGACTAAATCTAATACTGCTCCATGGCTCACAAAGGAAACTAAGAAAAAAAATCAAACTTAGAAATATAGCCTGGAACAAATGGCGAACAACTAAAGCCCCCCTCGACCAAGTGAGATATCATCAACTTAGAAATTATACAAAAAGACTAATTTTGCTACAAAAAAAAAAACTACTACCAGAACCTCCAATTTAAACACCAAAATAATCCCCAAAAGCTTTGGGCAGGTATTAACTGACTTCATCCAGGACAATCTACTACACCAACCCCAACAAACTACACCCATAAATCCCCAGAAACTGTTCCCACTGCCTTTAATAACTTTTGCCATAGCATTCCCCATCTCTATCCTAATCAATAGAACACTAACTGATGGAATATCTCCTCAATCTGGAAAATATCCCATGTTAACCCACTCCACAAAGGTGGAAGTTCAACAGAAAGTACAGTTGTGTACCTACCATAAATGTAGATGTTTGAGTGTATTCAATGTTGCAATCATTACAATTGGGTTATCCTGCTGGCAGGCTACCCGCAGTCGGCCCGAGTTCCAAAGTCTAGGTCCGCCGGGTTGCTGTCACCTCCTCCCTGACATCAGTGCCAGGGATATAAAAGATGCAGCCGACGCCATTTTCTTCAGTTTTCTTGCCCAGATGTCAGGTGCCCCTAAAATGGTAGGCTAAATAATGCCAATAAGCATGCATACACAAAAACAACTTTTCCTTCATCTACAAGCAAATACACCACATAGGTTGTATAGAACAGAGAAGTACAGATAAGTCCCAGCAAGGAAAAGGGGGATGGTGGGAGGGTAACCTGGACTGCAACAGTGAATACACTTGAACATCTACATTTATGGTAGGTACACAACTGTACTATGTTCATCGTGTTTCACTGTTGCAGTCATTACAATTGGGTTGAATCCCAAAGCTAAGGTTGGGAGTCTGGTGCTAAATAGGATTAGGAGGGGCTATCAGGCCCTGCAGAACTGCAGTGGCAAAGCCTGCCCTGGATTTAGAGTTGAGAGGTAAGTGATAGTGCTTTGTAAAAGTATGCACTCAACTCCAAGCTGCAGCCTCTAAGATGTCTTTGGTTGCTACTCCTCTGAGGAAGGCTGCTGCTCTGGTTGAATGTGGCTTAATGCCCTTAGGCACTGATTTGCCATGCTATGAATAGCAGAAACGAATGCAGTGGCCTATCCACTTTGAAATAGTCTGCTTTGAGATAGGCTTTCCTTGTGATCCTGTAGCATATGCCACTAGAAGTTGCTCAGTCTTTCTGAAAGCTTTGGTTCTGTCCAAGTAGAAGCGTAGCTGCCTATGAATGTCCAAAGAATGCAGAAGTCTCTCACCCTTATTCTGTGGGTTTGGGTAAAGGTAGGCAAATGAATTGCTTGGTTATAGGGCCACACTGGACACTACCTTAGGCATAAATGTAGTGTTTGTCCTCAAAGAAACCCTGTCAAGATGGAAAATAATAAAAGGTTCCACAGCCATGAGTGCCTGTAACTCTGAGACTAGTCTAGCAGAGGTTTTTGGCAGGGGCCAGCGATTACAGGAACTTTGCATTCTTCGGTATAAAGATGGGCCCTTTAGAGGGGTGAGAGGGATAAAGTTAGCAATGAACCTATTTGCCAGGATGATGCAATATCAGTTAGTTCTGTATATTTAGTGTCATTGTGCTGTAACTCAGAGCAGATCTGAGTGTTGCCATTGAGGATTTTTGGCATAGCTATAGAATGCTTTGTGGTTGTCTTTAGAATCATAACTAGCTTTGGAGGATTTTATGAGGGATCTCAGCTTCTTACTGAGGCTGACCAGGGAGTTCCTCCAATCGTGGGATTTTACTTTTTTTTGCAACAGTTCTTTCTTCTGTTGTAGAGTTTGTTTATGGCAGAAGGCCTCCAGATTGGCTTCCTTTTTTTGGAGGATAGCATCTTGGTTCTGTTAGGGATAGCACGATCCATGCACTCATGTAAGTGCTTCAACACTTCTACAACTGCATCTAACCTCATTTTATAGGCACCCTCCCCTCAGTGATCATTACCCCATAACTTTCTCAACACATAATCCGTTTCTAAAACATAAACCTAAATTGATAACCTTCGGAGCCAAAACCACTAAGAATATGACTAAACTTGGCTATCTGCAGTCAACTTTTACCAGTGTCACATGCTGTCTATAAAAGATCCCAGTGAAGCAGCTAGCAACCTTACCAATACCCTACTCCACCTGCAAAACAATTTTTCCCCCAATCCAAGGGCTACTTTATCCACATAAACATGACTGGCTTACTAAGGAACTAAAACACCTCCTCCAATTATGTGGCAAAACATGCCGCAACTGACAAAGCAACATCTTCACAGAATCCCAAGCAAATTATACCAAACTGTGCAATCTAGCCAAACAATTCATCCACAGACACAAACACAACCACTATCAAACAAGCAGATTTCACTTTTAGGCAAGCCTCAAACACTCTAGAGGGAGATCAACCTACTGACAGGTCATAAATCTCAACACAACTACACTCCCTATTAATCCACTAACACTACTACGACCAAACTCTTATGCGGTGACTTTCCTCAATGACTTCAGCAACTTGCTTCTCACAGCAACAATAACATAAACCTCACATCCTTCTTTATATCCCATTATTTCACTCAAAATGATTAAAACCAAAGATAAAGAAATGATACTATACCCAGTTCAAACAGATACACCCCCAGGCGCCCACCCCCATAACTTAGCCCCATGATTCTTTCAGCTTTGTAAGGACTTCCTCTCCTACCCACTCACAACCTCTGCCTAACTAGTAATATCCTGCCCCAAATATGGAAAAACAGCAATCACTCCTATTCCAAAGCAACAAAAGCCTGCAATTCCTTCACATTACCAACCTATCCCAATACTTCACACACTAACAAAAATGCTAGAAAAAAAAATTCTACAACCAAATTACTGAATATTTACAACAATCCTACCTTCTATCCAGGAAGCAACATGAATTCTGGTCATGATGTAGTACCATAGCAGCTATCTAACACCTCACTAATGAAAACTGAAATAATATAGGCAACCTGACAGGACCAGTCTTCACAAACTTCACAAAGCCATTTGGTCTAATACAGCATACCTTACTTTTGACAAACTTTCATAAATAGGTATTTAGTGATGATGCAAAACATTGGCTTGAATTCCTCACCAATGTATCCTCTGAGGTGAAAGTAGGCAACTCCACTTCCGAGTTAGCCACACTAATCAAAGGAGTGCCCCATGGTTCCATGTTAACGCCCCTTTATCAACAAGGTCCCTTGTGACCACTCACAGATACCCTGCAATTCTGCATGCAGATGATAGTGTCATCTTCAAGTCAAGCAAATTCCACTCAATTATACAAATTAATCTTGAAGTAAACCCCCAAACCCTCAAATGCTGGCTATTCCACCAAAAACTACTACTTAATCCCTCAAAAACTAAATAAATGATATCTGGAACCAATCAAAAATTAGCCAAAGCACCTTGCTATCTCAGGATAACTACCACATCCTTTACACAGCTTAGCATATGGCTGGACCAGTCTCTCAACTTTCAGCTATACATTCAAAACATACAGATCGTCTAGGCAAACAAAACATAACCATATATGTCCAATTTGGACAAGGCTGCTATAGGCAAAGGTACTCTTATCACAACTTGAATATTAACTACCCATAATTGCAACATCTTCTAAGAAAAATACTACCACTTTGAAATCCATCTTGTTAAAACATGTTGTCATATCTAATGCCATCCCCAACAGCACCAGTGCCCAACTCTCTCTAAAACCAAATGGCTCCCAATACATTTGACAGCCAACCTCCTACTAGGCTCACTACTTCACTAAACCCTTTCTCCAGAAACATCTTCCTTTCTCACAGATACACTTTTCACCAAACTCCGGACATATAACCATTGGAGCCTCTCTCAATCTCAAACCTTCTTATAAACTCCAAAAACCATGGTCCATTGCATGGACCATGCTTTCTTCATAATAGCACATAAGCTGTAGGATTTCCTTCCTCTAACTCTTAAAGCCCTTCAAAAATACTCAGACTTTAGACAGCAACTCAAAGGACACATCTTCATCCAAGCACAGTACAGTTATCCTCACAGGACACTTCTTTCTCACACTTTTTGCTCAGTTTCATCTCTCCTACTACCATCTCTTCACATCTTGTCACCCTTTACATCCTACCACAACTCTTAAAGGAGAACCGCACCTACAGACAAAAAAATGCTTATTTCATCATGGTTTCATGTTTCCTACATTTTAACACCACTCTGGGACTACTTACAGGTTTTTAAATATTTTACATATAATTTCCGAGTCTGACCACATGGGATCTAGCATCTTGAAGTGATCCTGATTAGTCTGCCTATAGGTATCCCACAATTAAGTTCTTGTCTATAAAAAATTACATCATACAGGCCTCTTTCTTCCTAAAGCTTCTGTCACTGCATTGATTTTACATGCATGCACTGCTGTCTTTCAGTCAGTTTTAAGTAACATTTCATGCCATTCAATGACCACTTAAAACACAAACAGTGCAAATGCCACAGAACAGACTTTCAAAGTGCTTGTTACTGCTGTTTCTTTTTAGAATGGCTAAATTGCAATCTTTTGTGAAGCCTGAATTGTACTGCTATGACTCATCTCCCATCCTCCCTCACACCTAACATCCCTAGCTGTCAAAGTGCTAAGGGTAATTTGAGCTATATCCTATGACTGACAGTTCACAGCAGGGACTTGACTCATGTACTGTTTCATTGTTCTAGTCTTTACTTTCTGTATGGGTAAGGGAAGGACAAAGGAGTTGTGACATCACAGCATGGGTGGGTTTTTAGAAAGGCCGTGCGTGGTAATGTCAATAAAGGGACGGAATTGGCCAGAAAACTACCTGCATTCATTGGTCTTGATGGCATCAATGAATTGGAGACTGCAGCAAGCTTTTCCAGGGCAGGATAAAAGCTTTTTGAAAGTGAAACCACCACAGTACAGTAAGGTACTGCTCTAGTGGAGAGAAAAGTACAGTTTTGTACCTACCATAAATGTAGATGTCCGAACTGGATAGCATCTGCAGTCATAACAACTGGGTTGTCCTGTCGTCAGGCAGCCCTTCAGTCGGCCGGATTCCAAAGTCCGGGTCCGGCTTCGGCTGATGTCGCACTTCACCCGACGTCATCTCTGTTGGTCTTCGGGTATAAAGGCATCAGCCGACGCCATTTTCCTCAGTGTTTCTTGCCCCAGATGCCAGTTGCCCTCTTGAAGGCTAAAATTTGGATAAATGCCAATGTTTCCAAAAAGATAGAGGTAAACACAAATAAGCATGTATGTACATATATACAAACAAATACACCATAAAAGACTCCCCCCCACCAGCTAGCTATTAGGGGGGGTAAACACCCTAGGAGTACCACAGAGGGGAAGGAGGGAGGGTAATCCTGACTGCAGATGCTATCCAGTTCGGACATCTACATTTATGGTAGGTACAAAACTGTACTATGTCCTTCATGGATGCATCTGCAGTCATAACAACTGGGTAGAATACCATAGCCAACTAGGGGAGGAGGTAAAACTAGATTATGGTGTGTTTAAGATCCCTTGCAGTACAGCAGTGGCAAACCCTGCTCGGGATCTGGAATATAGAGGCAAATTATAATGCTTGGCAAATGTATGCACGGAGGTCCAAGTAGCCGCCTCAATAATGTCTTTGGTTGCCACTCCTCGTAAGAAGGCTGTGGTAGTGGCTGTTGCCCTTGTAGAATGAGGTCTTATGTTCTGTGGAATTGGTTTTCCATGGAAGGAGTAACAGAATCGTATGCAATTTCCTATCCATTTGGAGATTGTCTGTTTGGAAATAGCTTTTCCTTCCCTTCCTGTTGCATAGGCTACAAAAGCTGGTCAGTTTTTCTGGTACTTTTGTTCTGTCCAGGTAGTAGCGTAGCTGTCTATGTATATCCAAGGTATGCAGTATTCTTTCCCTCTGGTTTGTGGGTTGGGAAGAAGGTAGGTAGGTGGATTGCCTGGTTTAAAGACACTCTGGATACCACCTTAGGCATAAATGTAGGATTAGTCCTCATGGACACTCTATCTTGGTGGAAGATTAGGAAGGGCTGTACTGCCATTAGGGCCTGAAGTTCAGAAACCCTCCTGGCTGAGGTTATTGCCAGTAGGAAAGCAGTTTTCCACGATAGATGCTGTAGGTCTGCTGTTGCTGCTGGTTCAAAGGTGATAGTGTCAGCTTTTCTAGCACAAAGTTCAAGTCCCAAGCTGGCAATGGTGGTTTCCTTGGAGGTTTTACATTCTTGATTCCTCTGAGGAACTGCCTGAGTAAAGGATGTGAAAAGACAGGTGGATCAAAGCTGTATTCTGCTGATATAGCTGATGCATGTATCTTGATGGAGGAGTAGGACAGGCCTGTATGTAGAAGTTCTGCCAAATACTCCAGAATGTTAGGCATATCTATGTTTGACACATCTTTTCCTCTTTCAGTACTCAAATGACAAACCTTTTCCATTTTCCTGCAGATAGTTCCTTCTTGTTGAAGGTCTGCGGGCTTCAAGAATAATATCTTTGACTCTTTGGGAAAGTTCTGGATTAGCTGCTGCTATGTGATGTTCCATGCAGTCAGTTGCAACGTTTTTAGGTTTGGATGCATGATGCTGTAGTTGTTCTGAGTTAACATCAAAGGCATCAGGGGTATTGGCCACATATTGTTCCGAGACATGCTCCTCAGCAGTGGGTACCAGTGTTGTCTTGGCCAGTTTGGAGCTATCAGGATTATCCTTGGACGTTCTTCCTTGATTTTTAGTAATACCTTGTGTATCAAGGGAAGAGGTGGGAATGCATATGCTGTTAGGCCTTTCCAGCTGAAGGAGAGCGAATCCACTTTCCATGCCAGTGGGTGGAATGTCCTTGTGCAGAATTTTTTGAGCTGGTGATTGAGAGGGGAAGCGAATAGATCTATCTGAGGCATTCCCCATTTCTTTGAGATGGTCTTGAAGATGTCCGTGTAGCATCCATTCGGGGGCACCCGATGTGGTTCTGCTTAATATGTCTGCTAGAGTATTCTCCTTTCCGGTACAAATATTGCCTGTAACTGGATGTTGTAGCTGAGTGCCAGGTTCCACAGCTCCAAAGTCATTCTGCATAGGGGGTATGAATGAGTGCCTCCCTGTTTGTTGATGTACCACATGACTGTGGTGTTGTCTGTCCT
The DNA here is from genome assembly GCF_019279795.1 of Protopterus annectens. Lineage (NCBI taxonomy): Eukaryota > Metazoa > Chordata > Ceratodontiformes > Protopteridae > Protopterus > Protopterus annectens. Next base: position 1,340,538,744 of record NC_056732.1, read on the forward strand.
TATCATCAACTGGCCCTCTTTGAGAAATGGTTTGAACTTTTGGATTGCCAGTTTTACTGCCAGCATTTCTTTTAGGTTGATGTGCAGGTGAAGTTGATCCTGCGTCCACAATCCTTGCACGCATTTGTCCAGCATGTGGGCCCCCATCCTAGGTCTGAAGCGTCTGTTGTGATGGTCTGGTTTGCTTGACATCTGCGAAAGGGTAGACCTGGGTTTGACTGGCATGCTTGAGCCCACCATAAGAACTCCTGTTTTAAGCATGGAATTAGTGGAATTTCTGTTTCTAGGCTGTGCCTGTGTTGGGACCATAAATTCTTTAGGTACCACTGTAGTTTTCTCATATGTAGTCTGGCAAGTGGGGACCAAGATTATGCATGATGCCATGAAGCCCAAGGCCTGCAGTACTTTTCTTGCTGTTAACTTGTTCTGTTTTGTTAGAGCCAAGAAGTAAAGAGGGAGTTCTTTGTGTTTTCTGCAGTTAGGAATGCCATTTGTCTTACTGTGTCCAATTCCCAAGAATGTCCTTGTTTGGGATGGTATCAGCCTTGATTTTTGTAAATTGACTGTGTATCCCAGTGCTTGTAGCAAGTAAATGACCCTTTGTAAATCTGTTGTCAGCTTGCTTTTGTTGTCCCCTTGTATTAGGCAGTCGCCCAGGTATGGGTAAATTTGAATTCCCTGTAGTCTGCAGTGGCGATTACTGATGCCAGGCATTTTGTGAATACTCTGGGCAGTAGATAAGCCAAAGGGCAATGCTGAGAATTGATAATGCTCTGATCCTGCAAGAAATCTGAGGTATCTTCTGCAGATTGGTCGAATGGGGACGTGCAGGTATGCCTCCTTGAGATCTAGAGTTACCAGCCAACACTCCTTGCCCAGCATGGGAAGAAGTTGCTGTAGGTCAGCATTTTGAATTTTGGGACAATGATGCATGTATTTAAGGTGGACAGGTCAAGAATAGGTCTCCAACTTTTTCCTTTCTTGGAACTAGGAATAGTCTGGAGTAGAATCCCTTTTCCTTGTTCTGTTGTTGGCACTCTTTCCACAGCTCTCATGTTTGCTAATTGCATTATCTGTTGTAGAGCCTCTGTTTTTTGATTTGGAGGTAGGTTTGGCATTCCTCTTTTGACTGGTAAAGTGTGGAAGTGGAACCGGTAACCTTGATCTACGGTTTGTAAAATCCACTTGTCTTTTGTGATATAGTGCCAGTTCTTCGAAAATAAGGTTAATTTGCCGCCTAATGGAGCTGCTATTTGTTCCCTGGTAGGCGGATTTAGAGGTAAGTCACTGTGGTTGTGTTGTTGTAGTGGCAGTGGTTGTGTCTGTGCCTCTGTTGTTACCTTGCCACTGTCGTCCTCTGTAGGCACCTCCTCTGGATTGGTTTCTGCCCCTGGAACGTCTATTCCTGCCCCTTTGGGATCTTGTGGAGTCAGGAAAGGACCAATTTTTGGCAGGCCAGTTCCTGCTAAATCTTGGGGGTTGAACCTGCAAGAAATCTTTAACCGTTTGAACAGATTTTGCCTTTTTCTTCCATTTTCTTCATTACCTGCTGGGCAGGTGTACCAAACAAGCTGGTCTTATCCATAGGAGCATCTAATAACTTAGCTTTAACATGAGGCTTGTTCCTTTAGCCATGCATGTCTTCTTATCACTGTGCCAGTCATGGCTGATCTAAATGAAGCCTCCAGTGCATCATAGCCACATTTTAAGGAATGGTTACTAACCTGTTGTATGTTATTTACCATTTCTAATACATATTTCTTATCAATAGAGTCATCAGAGGATAGCTTTTTTGTTAACTGATCAAGCATAAACTCTTGGTATTGTATCATGTGAAACTGACAGTTTAAAGCTCTAGCTGAGAGAGTAGCTGAGGTGTAGACCTTGTGCCCCATCTGTCTAATGACCTGGCTTCCCTTTCAGAAGGAATAGGGTTTTTAGCTGTGGTCGAGGCTACTGCCCTGGGACCCTGGGATATAGTTTCGGGGTCTGCAAGTGGGGCCTTGTAAAGGTGGTGATGAGTGTCTGGTACCCTGTAAAATCTGTCTGGTTTGGCAGGGGCTGGAGGTAAAGAATCTGGTGCAGAGCAGACATCATTGAAGGCATCGTCCACCACAGAGAGGACAGGAGGTATAGCTAAGGGCCTGTGCTGTGGAAGGTGCAGAAAGGTCCTAAGTCTTTTTCTGGAGTCTGAGAAATCCTGCTGCTGCCATTGGAACTGCTCTCGCATGGCATGTAAGGTTTCCCCAAAGGAGAATTCTTCTGGTGGGGAAGCAGCTGGAATGGATTCTTCAGCATCTGAGTCTTCATAATTGGAGAAAGGAGCCTCTGGCTGGTCTGTTATGTCTGATTCATTGGCAGAATCATCAGGGGACCCAGGCTCGGGGGGCTCTGCCCTAGGTCTCTTCTCTGGGGGCTGAGAGGCCCTGTCTGGGTGAGATTGAGATCCCCTAATTAATGAAATTAAATCTTCTGCCAGAGTAAGCATTTGTGAACTAGAAGAGGGCCTGGTTGTAGGGGGTTTAACAGGCACTGTTTTAGCAGTTTTGGCTGCTTTAGCCCTGGCAAAGGCCTTAATGGACATGGCTGCTGGAGGCCTAGCAGCACCACGTGCTGGGGTAGAGACATCCAAGGGAATGGTGTCTGATAAGTCAGTGGCAACCACCGTAGTGGATAAAATTTCTGAGGCTGATTCAAGAGAGGTAGCAGGGGCCTCAGTGGTAGTGATAGATTCAGCTGTACTTTGATCAGTTTTCTCGGTTTCGCCGAAACCGAGACACTCATGATTTGCTTAACCATGGTTTCGGCGAAACCGCGGACCATGGTGTCGGTCTTTATCTTTGCGTTTTTTAGCAGTTTGGGTAGCCGGAGAATCCGGCGGCATAATATACCCAAAATCAGAACCGAAAAACTGTTCAGCAAACTCCGATCGACGCCTAAGCGTTCGTCGGTTGAATGAAGCACAGGCGAACAGGCTGCTACGTCGTGGGCTGGGCCTAAACAAGGCAGACAATAAGAGTGGAAATCTTTATGAGGTATTTGTTTCCCACAGGTTAAACAATTATTAACTTTTCTGACATCGGCTGAGGCAAGAAAGAGTCCCCAACGGGTACTTAGCTTTAGAAGTCTTGAAGTAGTATTCGGTAGAAGTAATCTCTGGATCCGACCGACCGGCACTTGCGAACAGCTTCTGCTTGGCGCCACGGCAAGAAAGACTGAGGAAAATGGCGTCGGCTGATGCCTTTATACCCGAAGACCAACAGAGATGACGTCGGGTGAAGTGCGACATCAGCCGAAGCCGGACCCGGACTTTGGAATCCGGCCGACTGAAGGGCTGCCTGACGACAGGACAACCCAGTTGTTATGACTGCAGATGCATCCATGAAGGACATCAGTCAATTTAAAATATTTTAACTGGTGTATTGCTGTTTACTCATAGCAGGGACTGTAAACAGGGAGAAAAATCCTGCCAAATCCTGGTTGAAAATTGTGCTCTATAATGCCCAGGCCCCTTGCTCTAGCATCAACAAAAACACTAGTATTTTCTCTAATCCCCCTGATGTTCATCTTTTAACCCCTCACCACCTATGAAAACCAGTACCACCATGGATTTCCCTACACAAAATGTCAAACTACCACCCCAGACTTCTCTTATAAGTTCAAGCTCACCTAACTATCCCCCACACATCCAAACCCTCATCACCTTTACCTCATCACTGAATTAAAACCTTAAAATCTAATCCAAGGGACAAGCACTATCTAAGACTTTTTCATAAGTTTCTAAAGCTCAAAATCAGATTTCAATATAACCTCGTTACAGATGGGGACATCCATCCCAACTCTGGCCCATCTCCACCTGGTTACAATAGGGCCTACACCCCATCAATAAACTACCCCTTAACAGTCCCATAAATGCTCTCCTGACATTTCACTTGAACATTCGAAGCATAAATAATAAAATCCCCAACCTGCATGCCCTCTTAGCAGTTCATTCCCCAGACATAATGTGTCTTACAGAAACCTGGCTTAAACCTACTACTACTGATAATGAGGTATTACCCCCGGGCTACAACATACACCGATTAGACCGAACAGCTAAGAAGGGAGGTGGGATAGCAGTTCTTTACAAAAATACATTAAGTGTTAATAGAGATCCAGTTCAACCATCCACATTTAATAACGCAGAAATCCTTTTTACCAAATTGCAAATGAACAATAATAAGACTATAAATATTGTCTGCGTCTACATTCCCCCAGGCAATAAAATAAGCACTCTGGAAGATATCCTCCAATGGTTATTCACTACCTACCCCCAAGAAACCATTGTTCTTGGTGACTAACACCGACTTGTGCATCTGTTCAGCTGAATCCCCTGTCACCCATATAAATCTGTTTGGGTTCACACAAATAATAACCTCTCCCACTAAGATTAGTAAACCCACCAACAGGGAAAGTGTCTTAGATTGGGTACTTATCTATAGCCACCCAAGCTTGTATACAGCTGGGACTCTCCCCGATGACCTAAGTGATCATTCACTAACTTATATTATTGAGGCAGAAACCCACCACAAGACTACCTATAAAACTATCAGAAATAATAAAAAACTTCAATCCTACTAACTTCCTAAATTAACTTAAATCAGTCAACTGGTTAATCCTAAAATATCTACCACTAGATGAAGCTGTAACTTTCTTTAACAATAAATTCCTGAGCATCCTTGACTCTCATGCTCTTGCATGTACTATAAAGACTAAATCTAATACTGCTCCATGGCTCACAAAGGAAACTAAGAAAAATCAAACTTAGAAATATAGCCTGGAACAAATGGCGAACAACTAAAGCCCCCCTCGACCAAGTGAGATATCATCAACTTAGAAATGATACAAAAAGACTAATTTTGCTACAAAAAAAAAAAACTACTACCAGAACCTCCAATTTAAACACCAAAATAATCCCCAAAAGCTTTGGGCAGGTATTAACTGACTTCATCCAGGACAATCTACTACACCAACCCCAACAAACTACACCCATAAATCCCCAGAAACTGTTCCCACTGCCTTTAATAACTTTTGCCATAGCATTCCCCATCTCTATCCTAATCAATAGAACACTAACTGATGGAATATCTCCTCAATCTGGAAAATATCCCATGTTAACCCACTCCACAAAGGTGGAAGTTCAACAGAAAGTACAGTTGTGTACCTACCATAAATGTAGATGTTTGAGTGTATTCAATGTTGCAATCATTACAATTGGGTTATCCTGCTGGCAGGCTACCCGCAGTCGGCCCGAGTTCCAAAGTCTAGGTCCGGCGTCGGTTGCTGTCACCTCCTCCCTGACATCAGTGCGCCAGGGATATAAAAGATGCAGCCGACGCCATTTTCTTCAGTTTTTCTTGCCCAGATGTCAGGTGCCCCTAAAATGGTAGGCTAAATAATGCCAATAAGCATGCATACACAAAAACAACTTTTCCTTCATCTACAAGCAAATACACCACATAGGTTGTATAGAACAGAGAAGTACAGATAAGTCCCAGCAAGGAAAAGGGGGATGGTGGGAGGGTAACCTGGACTGCAACAGTGAATACACTTGAACATCTACATTTATGGTAGGTACACAACTGTACTATGTTCATCGTGTTTCACTGTTGCAGTCATTACAATTGGGTTGAATCCCAAAGCTAAGGTTGGGAGTCTGGTGCTAAATAGGATTAGGAGGGGCTATCAGGCCCTGCAGAACTGCAGTGGCAAAGCCTGCCCTGGATTTAGAGTTGAGAGGTAAGTGATAGTGCTTTGTAAAAGTATGCACTCAACTCCAAGTTGCAGCCTCTAAGATGTCTTTGGTTGCTACTCCTCTGAGGAAGGCTGCTGCTCTGGTTGAATGTGGCTTAATGCCCTTAGGCACTGATTTGCCATGCTATGAATAGCAGAAACGAATGCAGTGGCCTATCCACTTTGAAATAGTCTGCTTTGAGATAGGCTTTCCTTGTGATCCTGTAGCATATGCCACTAGAAGTTGCTCAGTCTTTCTGAAAGCTTTGGTTCTGTCCAAGTAGAAGCGTAGCTGCCTATGAATGTCCAAAGAATGCAGAAGTCTCTCACCCTTATTCTGTGGGTTTGGGTAAAAGGTAGGCAAATGAATTGCTTGGTTAAGGGCCACACTGGACACTACCTTAGGCATAAATGTAGTGTTTGTCCTCAAAGAAACCCTGTCAAGATGGAAAATAATAAAAGGTTCCACAGCCATGAGTGCCTGTAACTCTGAGACTCGTCTAGCAGAGGTTATTGCTAGGAGCAGAGCTGTTTTCCAAGATAAGAATTTTATATCAGCTGCAGAGGCTGGAGGAGGCAGTGTGAGTTTTTCCAAGACATAGTTGAGGTCCCATGCAGGTACTGGTGCTCCCCTTGGGGGTCTTATGTTTTTGGCCCCTCTGAGGTACTGCCTTAGTAATGGATGTGAAAAAATAGGTGGTTCTGTATTGTAATGAGCTGAAATGGCAGAGGCATGAATTTTAATTGATGAAAAGGAAAGGTCTTTATCCAGCATCTCAGTTAAGTATTGCAAAATCTGAGGAATATTTGGAACAATCGTGTCAATACCTTGTGCCTGGTTCCAAGCACAGAATCTCTTCCATTTTTCTGCATAAGATTTTCTGGTGCTAGGCCTCCTGGCCTCCAAAATAACATTCATCACTGTTTTAGAGAGAGGTGTGTCTTGAATGGCTACATTATCCGCCATGCTTCCAGGTTTAAGGTCCTGAGTTGGCTGTGCGGTATCTGACTGTCTTGTTGGGTCAATAAGTGAGGAATTTGAGGTAATGTCCAAGCTGGGCATTGAGGCAGGCTCTTTAGGATTGGGTACCAGTGCTGGCGGGGCCAGTCTGGGGCAATCAGTATCATTTTTGGCTTCTCTTGTCTGACCTTGAGGAGTACCTTGAGGAGGAGAGGCAGAGGAGGAAAGGCATATAGTGTTAGGTTTTTCCAGCTGAAAGATAGAGCATCCACTTTCCATGCTTGCTTGTGATAAGTCCTTGTGCAGAATCTCTGTAGTTGGCAGTTGTGAGGGGGAGGCAAATAGCTCTATGTCCGGGCATCCCCAGTTCCTTGTTATTATGCTGAAGACTTGTGGATCCAATTTCCACTCGTGGGGATCCACTAGGTTTCTGCTTAGTTCGTCTGCCAGAGTATTTATCCTTCCTGGCAGGAATTGTGCTTGCAGATGTACTTGTGTCCCACAAGTTCATGGCTAGTCTGCAGAGGGGGTAGGAATGTGTGCCCCCCTGCTTGTTTATGTACCACATGACTGTAGTATTGTCCGTCTTTATCAGTAGTTGTCCTGGATGAAGTAGATCCTGGAAGGCTATCAGGGCATTTTGAACTGCTAGCATCTCTTTTTGATTGATATGTAGATGCATTTGATTTGCGGACCATGTGCCCTGAATACATATTCCTGCCATATGGGCCCCCCAGGCATAATCTGATGCATCTGTTGTCAATGCCTGCCTGGCTGTGGGTAAGATGAATGGCTGTCCCGTGTTGTGGTGACAGGGTTTTGCCCACCATTGAAACTCCTGTTGCAGGCAGGGAATGAGGGTAATTACTGTTTCCAGGCTGTGGCAATGTTGAGTCCAAACACTTTTTAGATACCACTGAAGTTTCCTCATATGCAGTCTTGCATATGGAATTAGCAGAATGCAGGATGCCATGAAGCCCAAAGCCTGCAGAATTTTTCTTGCAGATAACTGGGTCTTTGTTGCCAACATTTTGAAATAAGTAGTCAGTTGTCTGTGTTTGTCTGGTGTGAGATAAGCCATCTGGGCAGTTGTATTTAAGCATGCACCCAGGAATATTATCTCGAGGGGGTACGAGTTTTGATTTCTTTTCGTTTACTGTGTACCCCAGGCCTGTTAGTAATCTTTTTACAAACGCCAGATGCTTTACTAGAATGTCCTTGTTCTCTGCTTGAATAAGGCAGTCGTCCAAGTAAGGATATATTTGTATTCCTCTCTATCTGCAAAATGCAATTACTGGTGCCAGGCATTTTGTGAAGACCCTGGGCGCAGTAGATAAGCCAAAGGGCAGTGCAGAGAATTGGTAGTGCATTGTGCCAGCTATAAATCTGAGGTATCTCCTGCATGATTGTCTGAATGGGACATGCAGGTATGCCTCTTTTAGGTCTAACGTCACAAGCCAAGCCTTCTTGCCCAGCATGGGCAGAAGCTGCTGCAGAGTTAACATTTTGAATTTTGGAATATCCAGGAATGTGTTTAGTATAGACAGGTCCAATATTGGTCTCCATGCTTTGTCCTTTCTGGGCACCAAGAATAGCCTTGAGTGAAATCCTAGTCCCTGCTCTTGTTGTGGTATTTGCTGAATGGCTCTCATGTCCATGAGGGAGGAAACTTGTTTTTGTGCCTCTGCCCATTGATTGCATGGCAGGTCTGGCATTTTGCCTTGGCAGGGTGTGAAAGTGGAACCTGTAGCCTTGTGATACGATATTATGACCCATTTGTCCTGGGTAATCATGTGCCAATTTTGTGCAAAAAGTGCTAGTTTTCCCCCCAAAGGAGCTGCCAGAAGATAAGTGCTCGGTGCTGGCAGGGGAAGTCATTGAGACCATTTCCTGTATGGCTGCGATTTTTCCTCTCCGCTTTTGGAGGTAGAAGCACCCCATTGTTTAGGTCTGTATGAGCCTTGGGGCTGTGATCTGCCTCTGGGGCGTCTGTATCTGCCTCTTTGTGGCCTGTCTGACACTGGAAAGGACCAATTCTTTGTAGGCCAGTTCCTGCTGAATCTGGGAGGCTGTACCTGTAAGAAATCCTTGACTGTTTGCATAGATTTAGCTTTGCCCCCTTCAACACCTCTTCTGCTTTAACACCAAACAAGGTATCATGTTCTAATGGAGCATCTAATAGTTTTGCTTTAACATGATCAGGCAGATTCTGTTCTTTTAACCAAGCATGCCTCCTAATGACAGAACCTGTAACAGCGGCCCTGCAGGAGGCCTCTAGAGAATCAAAACCACATTGCAAAGTATGCTTTCCCACCTGTTCAGCTGCATGCAATAAACCCTGCATTTCTTTGTTTTCTGCACAGTCTGAATTTGTCAACATTTTCTGTTTAAGCAGTGACATAAGATATTGCTGATATTTAAGCATATGAAACTGACAATTTAAAGCTCTTACAACCAAGGTAGCAGAAGTATAAATCTTTTTCCCCCATCTGTCCAGGGCCCTTGAATCCCTATCAGAGGGGAAAGGGTTTTTTGCAGTGGATGCCTTGACCCCTTTGGGACCCTGAGAGATAGTTTCTGGGTCAGCAGCAGGGTTTTTAAAAAGAAATTTATGTGAATCAGGAACCCTGTAGTATCTGTCTGGCTTAACAGGAGCTGGTGGCAAAGTGTCAGGAGACAGACTCTGAAAATACATCATTTACAATGTCTAAAACAGGAGGAATCGCAAGGGGCTTGTGCTGAGGTAATAAAAGGAAGTATCTGAGCCTTTTCTTGGATTCTGAGTAATCTTGGCTCTCCCAGAGGAAATGCTCCCTCATAGTGTGCAGGGTCTCCCCAAAAGAATAATCCTCAGGAGGAGAGGCTGAAGAGAGAGATTCTTCAGCATCAGAATCCTCATAAGGAGGAAGAGAATATTCCTGTTCAGAAGAGGAATCAGAGGAAATGGAAACCTGATCTGAAGATTCATATTCTATCTCTTGCTTAAGCCTCTTATCAGGAGGGGGATGGGAACCCCTGATCAAAGTAATTATGTCTTCGGCCATTTTAAGCATCTGTTTTTTAGGCATGGAGGCCTGTCCAGGAGAATGGTGTACTTGTTTCTTTGTCTTTAGAGCTGCTTTAGTCTTTGCCTTTGAAACTGAAGTTGGTTTTACATATAACTGTATAGGCTTGAAAACACCCTCAGAAGCAGATGCCTGCTCAGTGGCTCCGGACCCATCTGAGAGAATAGTTTCCGAGTGTCCAATACCTTGAGTTTCCAGCGGCCTAGTCGGCTCCACGTGGGAGTCGGAAGCGGCCTGTGGCTCTGAGGTAGCGGGCGTCAGGGGCTGCGAAAGCGCCTCACTGAGAACCGGCTCCCAGCCTAGCAGAAGCCTCGTCATCGGTTTTGGACCTCGGATGCCTGTCCTTTTCTTTTTCTTTGCGTTTTTTATAAACTCCGGTAGTCGGCTGTTCCGACGGCATTATATAATTGAATCTTCTGCCAAAGTAATGAAATGCAAAATCGTACCGACGCTTAATAGTGCGTTGGTTAAATCTAGCACAAAACCGACACCTAGCAACATCGTGGTCAGGGCCTAGGCAAGGAATACAGTAAGAATGAAAATCCTTACGAGGTATTTGCTTCCCACAAGAAATACAATTATTAACTTTTTCTGACATCGGTCTGGAGCAAGAAAAAAGTTTCCCCAACGGGGTACTTAGCTTTGAAGACTTCGGATCTGAAATTCGAATTTGAAAATCTCAGGAGTCGGACGACCGGCACTTGTGAACTGCTTTTGCTTCGGGCACCGCGCAGCAAGAAAAACTGAAGAAAATGGCGTCGGCTGCATCTTTTATACCCCTGGCGCACTGACGTCAGGGAAGAGGCGACAGCAACTGATGCCAGACCTAGACTTTGGAACTCGGGCCGACTGCAGGTAGCCTGCCAAGACGATAACCCAATTGTAATGACTGCAACAGTGAAACACGATGAACATCTGTCCAACTACAGACCCACTACCATTCTCTCACCACTAGCCAAAATAATAGAGAAGTACATTCATAAGCAGCTTATGGAATATCTCATTCAGAATGGTCTGCTTGCCAGCTCTCAGCATGGCTTTAGCCATATCACAGCACCACCTCTGCCCTCCTTTCTTTTACAAATACCATATTCCAAAATAGGAACAACAACAGGCTATCTTCAGCCCTATTACTAGACCTGTCGTAGGCCTTTGATATGGTCAACCACAAATTACTCATCCATTCCCTAAAATCCATCTCCCTAGATAACCATGCTATTCAGTGGTTCCTATCCTATATGAAAGGCAGACGATAGGCTGTATTATGGCAGGGCAAACTGTCCACCCTGCTACCTCTCATCATTGGTGTCCTTCAGGGCTCTATTCTAGGTCCTCTACTCTTTTCTATCTTCATCAACAGTTTTCATGCTGCCATCCCTGATGCAACCTGCATTCAATATGCAGACAATTCTACCCTGATCTCTATGGCATCCTCCCCTTTAGACCTGCAAACCTTAATACAAAACACATTTAACACAGTTGAAAATTGGCTCTAATCACCATCTGTTGTTAAATCCCAACAAAACGTAACTGCTCAAATTACCCCCACCAGCAGTAGATCCAGCCCATTTTCCTTCTCCATAACATCCAATTATGGTACCTCTATCTCCTCCTGATGACCATACTAAGCTTTTAGGAGTAATAGTGGACAATAATCTCAAATTTGATCTGCATATCAATAAAACTATAAAAACTATTAATAAGAAGCTTGGCTCATTATATGAAAGCAAACCTTTTCTAACTCCATTAACTAAGACTGTAATCGCCTGCTCACACGTACTCTCTACCCTTCTATACGTCTCCCCCATACTCCCCAATCTGAGCAAAACTGAACTTGGTAAGCTCTCTCATTGTTACAACCATATTGCCAGATTTGCCATATGTACAAAATATAGGACACATCACTGTCAAAACCTCAGTCTTCTTGGGTGGCTAGAAGGTACAGTTTTGTACCTACCATAAATGTAGATGTTCGAGTGCTAATACAGCTGCAGTAATCACAGATGGGTTCTCTGCCGTCAGGCGGTCCCTCGGTCGGCCGAATTCCAAAGTCTTGGTCCGGCGTCAGTTGTTGTCGCTTTCTCTTCTGACGTCAGTGAGGCCATAGTATACAAGACACAGCCAATGCCATGTTCTTCAGTCTTTCTTGCCCCCAGAAGGAAGGCAATACATAAACTATGCTTATATGTATATATATATATATATATATATATATATATATATATATATATATATATATATATATATATACATACAAGCAATGCAATATAATCCAAAATAAGTGGTAGCAAGCAAATAAAACATAGCAGGATAACCCAATCAGGTAGTATGAAGAGGTTGTTAGGCCCCATGCCTTTACCAAGGAAGGAGGGAGGGAAACCTGTACTGCAGCTGTATTAGCACTCGAACATCTACATTTATGGTAGGTACAAAACTGTACTATGTTCATCGTGCATACAGCTGCAGTAATCACAGATGGGTAGAGTCCCAAAGCTATGCACAGGGTGGTAGGTACTAGGAGGAACTGGGTTGAGCCAGAATGCCCTGCAAAACAGCAGTGGCAAAGCCTGCTCTTGTTCTGGAATATAAAGGCAGGTGGTAGTGTTTTGTGAAGGTATGTACAGAACTCCAAGTGGCCGTATCCAAAATATCTTTGGTAGGAACTCCTCTGAGGAAGGCTGTAGAGGTAGCTGTGGCCCTGGTGGAGTGTGATCTGATACCTGTAGGAACAGATTTCCCATGATAGGAGTAACAAAACCGTATGCAGTGGCCTATCCTCTTTGAAATAGTCTGTTTTGTAACTGGCTTCCCTTGAGCCCCTACAGCATAGGACACAAAGAGTTGTTCTGATTTCCTGAAGGCCTTTGTTCTGTCCAAATAATAACGTAGCTGCCTATGGATGTCTAAGGTGTAGCAGCCTTTCCCCTTTGTTTTGAGGATTGGGGTAAAGGTAGGTAGGTGTGGCTTGATTTAAAGCTACCCTGGATACCACTTTAGGCATAAATGATGGGTTGGTACGAAGGGAAACCCTGTCCTGATGGAAAATGAGAAAGGGCTGCACCGCCATGAGGGCCTGTAGTTCAGAAACCCTACGAGCTGAAGTGATGGCAAGAAGGAAGGCTGTTTTCCAGGACAAATATTGCAAATCTGTTGAGGCAGCTGGTTCAAAAGGAGGCAATGTTAATTTTTCTAGTATGTAATTAAGATCCCAGGCTGGTATCGGTTGCTTCCTTGGTGGTCTGATATTCTTAGCCCCTCTGAGGAACTGTCGTAAGAGTGGGTGGGAAAATAAAGGAGGATCCGTGTTGAATTCTGCAGAAATGGCTGAGGCATGGATTTTTATGGAAGAAAATGAAAGTCCACTGTTCAGCAGCTCCGCTAGGTACTGTAATACCTGAGGCAAGTTCAGTTTTCTAGGGTCCTGGCCTTTTCTCATTCCAAGAGCGAAACCGCTTCCATTTTGCGGAGTAAGCTTTTCTAGTAGATGGCCTTCTGGCTTCCAAAATGACATCCTGAACCTCCTTGGAGAGTAGGGTCTGTTGTGGTGTTAAGGAATTTTCCATGCAGCGAGATTGAGTGTTTTCAGCTGACTGTGAAGAGTTTTGTAGCTGTGCTGAGTCAGCAGAAGAGGCATTAGAGGCAGGGACCAGGGAGGAGTATGTGTTAGGCTCCTCAGGAGTGGGTACCAGTGTTGCCTTGGCCAATCTGGAGCAATCAGTATCATCTTCGGTTTGTCTGTTCTTGCTTTCAAAAGCACCTTGGGCAGAAGAGGCAGAGGTGGGAATGCGTAAACTGTCCATGCTGTCCAACTGAATGAAAGGGCGTCCACTCTCCAGGCCTTTGGGTGAAAGGCCTTTGAACAAAACTTTTCCAATTGATGATTCCTGTGGGAGGCAAAAAGATCTATGTCCGGCCTCCCCCATGCTTGGATTATTTCTGAAAACACCTGAGGATGTAACTTCCATTCATGTGGATCTGTCATTTTTCTGCTTAGATTGTCTGCCAGTGTGTTTTCCAATCCTGGCAAGTACTGTGCTTGAAGTTCGATTTGTCTTTCCAGAGCCAAGTTCCAAAGAGTCATGGCTAGTCTGCACAAGGGGTATGAATGTGTTCCTCCTTGTTTGTTTATGTACCACATTACCGTGTTGTTGTCTGTTCTTATCAGTAATTGTCCTGGATGCAGGAAGTCCTTGAAAGCTGTAATTGCATTTATTACTGCTAGCATTTCTTTTTGATTGATGTGAAGGTGCTTCTCTTTTTGGGACCATTTGCCCTGAATGCACCTGTCCGTCATGTGCGCCCCCCAGGCGTAGTCTGAGGCGTCTGTGGTAATTGGGACTTGCTTTTTGCTTGAGGCTTGCAGAATGGGAGGCCTGTGTTTGCTTGACATGCTTGGGCCCACCATAGAAATTCCTTTTGCAAACATGGAATTATTGGTATTATTGTTTCCAAACTGTGACTGTATTGAGACCATAGGTTTTTTAGGTACCATTGAAGTTTCCTCATATGCAGCTTTGCAAATGGGGTTAAAAGAATGCAAGATGCCATGAATCCCAGAGCCTGCAGGATTTTCCTTGCAGTAAGCCTGGTACGTTTTGCTAGTATTTTGAAGTACTGAGATAGTTGCCCCTGTTTTTCTGGCGTTAGGTAGGCCATCTGGGTGTTTGTGTCCAAGTTGGCACCCAGGAAAGTTATTTTCTGAGAGGGTTACCATTTCGTATTTTTAAAGTTTTCCCCCCAAAGGAGCTGCCAGAAGATAAGTGCTCGGTGCTGGCAGGGGAAGTCATTGAGACCATTTCCTGTATGGCTGCGATTTTTCCTCTCCGCTTTTGGAGGTAGAAGCACCCCATTGTTTAGGTCTGTATGAGCCTTGGGGCTGTGATCTGCCTCTGGGGCTCTGTATCTGCCTCTTTGTGGCCTGTCTGACACTGGAAAGGACCAATTCTTTGTAGGCCAGTTCCTGCTGAATCTGGGAGGCTGTACCTGTAAGAAATCCTTGACTGTTTGCATAGATTTAGCTTTGCCCCCTTCAACACCTCTTCTGCTTTAACACCAAACAAGGTATCATGTTCTAATGGAGCATCTAATAGTTTTGCTTTAACATGATCAGGCAGATTCTGTTCTTTTAACCAAGCATGCCTCCTAATGACAGAACCTGTAACAGCGGCCCTGCAGGAGGCCTCTAGAGAATCAAAACCACATTGCAAAGTATGCTTTCCCACCTGTTCAGCTGCATGCAATAAACCCTGCATTTCTTTGTTTTCTGCACAGTCTGAATTTGTCAACATTTTCTGTTTAAGCAGTGACATAAGATATTGCTGATATTTAAGCATATGAAACTGACAATTTAAAGCTCTTACAACCAAGGTAGCAGAAGTATAAATCTTTTTCCCCCATCTGTCCAGGGCCCTTGAATCCCTATCAGAGGGGAAAGGGTTTTTTGCAGTGGATGCCTTGACCCCTTTGGGACCCTGAGAGATAGTTTCTGGGTCAGCAGCAGGGTTTTTAAAAAGAAATTTATGTGAATCAGGAACCCTGTAGTATCTGTCTGGCTTAACAGGAGCTGGTGGCAAAGTGTCAGGAGACAGACTCTGAAAATACATCATTTACAATGTCTAAAACAGGAGGAATGCAAGGGCTTGTGCTGAGGTAATAAAAGGAAGTATCTGAGCCTTTTCTTGGATTCTGAGTAATCTTAGCTCTCCCAGAGGAAATGCTCCCTCATAGTGTGCAGGGTCTCCCCAAAGAATAATCCTCAGGAGGAGTGGCTGAAGAAAGAGATTCTTCAGCATCAGAATCCTCATAAGGAGGAAGAGAATATTCCTGTTCAGAAGAGGAATCAGAGGAAATGGAAACCTGATCTGAAGATTCATATTCTATCTCTTGCTTAAGCCTCTTATCAGGAGGGGGATGGGAACCCCTGATCAAAGTAATTATGTCTTCGGCCATTTTAAGCATCTGTTTTTTAGGCATGGAGGCCTGTCCAGGAGAATGGTGTACTTGTTTCTTTGTCTTTAGAGCTGCTTTAGTCTTTGCCTTTGAAACTGAAGTTGGTTTTACATATAACTGTATAGGCTTGAAAACACCCTCAGAAGCAGATGCCTGCTCAGTGGCTCCGGACCCATCTGAGAGAATAGTTTCCGAGTGTCCAATACCTTGAGTTTCCAGCGGCCTAGTCGGCTCCACGTGGGAGTCGGAAGCGGCCTGTGGCTCTGAGGTAGCGGCGTCAGGGGCTCTTGGCGCCTCACTGAGAACCGGCTCCCAGCCTAGCAGAAGCCTCGTCATCGGTTTTGGACCTCGGATGCCTGTCCTTTTCTTTTTCTTTGCGTTTTTTATAAACTCCGGTAGTCGGGCTGTTCGGCGGCATTATATAATTGAATCTTCTGCCAAAGTAATGAAATGCAAAATCGTACCGACGCTTAATAGTGCGTTGGTTAAATCTAGCACAGAACCGACACCTAGCAACATCGTGGTCAGGGCCTAGGCAAGGAATACAGTAAGAATGAAAATCCTTATGAGGTATTTGCTTCCCACAAGAAATACAATTATTAACTTTTTCTGACATCGGTCTGGAGCAAGAAAAAAGTTTCCCCAACGGGGTACTTAGCTTTGAAGACTTCGGATCTGAAATTCGAATTTGAAAATCTCAGGAGTCGGACGACCGGCACTTGCGAACTGCTTTTGCTTCGGGCACCGCGCAGCAAGAAAAACTGAAGAAAATGGCGTCGGCTGCATCTTTTATACCCCTGGCGCACTGGCGTCAGGGAAGAGGCGACAACAACTGATGCCAGACCTAGACTTTGGAACTCGGGCCGACTGCAGGTGACCTGCCAAGACGATAACCCAATTGTAATGACTGCAACAGTGAAACACGATGAACATCTGTCCAACTACAGACCCACTACCATTCTCTCACCACTAGCCAAAATAATAGAGAAGTACATTCATAAGCAGCTTATGGAATATCTCATTCAGAATGGTCTGCTTGCCAGCTCTCAGCATGGCTTTAGCCATATCACAGCACCACCTCTGCCCTCCTTTCTTTTACAAATACCATATTCCAAAATAGGAACAACAACAGGCTATCTTCAGCCCTATTACTAGACCTGTCGTAGGCCTTTGATATGGTCAACCACAAATTACTCATCCATTCCTAAAATCCATCTCCCTAGATAACCATGCTATTCAGTGGTTCCTATCCTATATGAAAGGCAGACAATAGGCTGTATTATGGCAGGGCAAACTGTCCACCCTGCTACCTCTCATCATTGGTGTCCTTCAGGGCTCTATTCTAGGTCCTCTACTCTTTTCTATCTTCATCAACAGTTTTCATGCTGCCATCCCTGATGCAACCTGCATTCAATATGCAGACAATTCTACCCTGATCTCTATGGCATCCTCCCCTTTAGACCTGCAAACCTTAATACAAAACACATTTAACACAGTTGAAAATTGGCTCTAATCACCATCTGTTGTTAAATCCCAACAAAACGTAACTGCTCAAATTACCCCCACCAGCAGTAGATCCAGCCCATTTTCCTTCTCCATAACATCCAACTATGGTACCTCTATCTCCTCCTGATGACCATACTAAGCTTTTAGGAGTAATAGTGGACAATAATCTCAAATTTGATCTGCATATCAATAAAACTATAAAAACTATTAATAAGAAGCTTGGCTCATTATATGAAAGCAAACCTTTTCTAACTCCATTAACTAAGACTGTAATCGCCTGCTCACACGTACTCTCTACCCTTCTATACGTCTCCCCCATACTCCCCAATCTGAGCAAAACTGAACTTGGTAAGCTCTCTCATTGTTACAACCATATTGCCAGATTTGCCATATGTACAAAATATAGGACACATCACTGTCAAAACCTCAGTCTTCTTGGGTGGCTAGAAGGTACAGTTTTGTACCTACCATAAATGTAGATGTTCGAGTGCTAATACAGCTGCAGTAATCACAGATGGGTTCTCTGCCGTCAGGCGGTCCCTCGGTCGGCCGAATTCCAAAGTCTTGGTCCGGCGTCAGTTGTTGTCGCTTTCTCTTCTGACGTCAGTGAGGCCATAGTATACAAGACACAACCAACGCCATGTTCTTCAGTCTTTCTTGCCCCAAATGTCAGGTGCCCCCAGAAGGAAGGCAATACATAAACTATGCTTATATGTATATCTATATATATATATATATATATATATATATATATATATATATATATACATACAAGCAATGCAATATAATCCAAAATAAGTGGTAGCAAGCAAATAAAACATAGCAGGATAACCCAATCAGGTAGTATGAAGAGGTTGTTAGGCCCCATGCCTTTACCAAGTGGGGAAGGAGGGAGGGAAACCTGTACTGCAGCTGTATTAGCACTCGAACATCTACATTTATGGTAGGTACAAAACTGTACTATGTTCATCGTGCATACAGCTGCAGTAATCACAGATGGGTAGAGTCCCAAAGCTATGCACAGGGTGGTAGGTACTAGGAGGAACTGGGTTGAGCCAGAATGCCCTGCAAAACAGCAGTGGCAAAGCCTGCTCTTGTTCTGGAATATAAAGGCAGGTGGTAGTGTTTTGTGAAGGTATGTACAGAACTCCAAGTGGCCGCCTCCAAAATATCTTTGGTAGGAACTCCTCTGAGGAAGGCTGTAGAGGTAGCTGTGGCCCTGGTGGAGTGTGATCTGATACCTGTAGGAACAGATTTCCCATGATAGGAGTAACAAAACCGTATGCAGTGGCCTATCCTCTTTGAAATAGTCTGTTTTGTAACTGGCTTCCCTTGAGCCCCTACAGCATAGGACACAAAGAGTTGTTCTGATTTCCTGAAGGCCTTTGTTCTGTCCAAATAATAACGTAGCTGCCTATGGATGTCTAAGGAGTGTAGCAGCCTTTCCCCTTTGTTTTGAGGATTGGGGTAAAAGGTAGGTAGGTGTATGGCTTGATTTAAAGCTACCCTGGATACCACTTTAGGCATAAATGATGGGTTGGTGCAAGGGAAACCCTGTCCTGATGGAAAATGAGAAAGGGCTGCACCGCCATGAGGGCCTGTAGTTCAGAAACCCTCTGAGCTGAAGTGATGGCAAGAAGGAAGGCTGTTTTCCAGGACAAATATTGCAAATCTGTTGAGGCAGCTGGTTCAAAAGGAGGCAATGTTAATTTTTCTAGTATGTAATTAAGATCCCAGGCTGGTATCGGTTGCTTCCTTGGTGGTCTGATATTCTTAGCCCCTCTGAGGAACTGTCGTAAGAGTGGGTGGGAAAATAAAGGAGGATCCGTGTTGAATTCTGCAGAAATGGCTGAGGCATGGATTTTTATGGAAGAAAATGAAAGTCCACTGTTCAGCAGCTCCGCTAGGTACTGTAATACCTGAGGCAAGTTCAGTTTTCTAGGGTCCTGGCCTCTTTTCTCATTCCAAGAGCGAAACCGCTTCCATTTTGCGGAGTAAGCTTTTCTAGTAGATGGCCTTCTGGCTTCCAAAATGACATCCTGAACCTCCTTGGAGAGTAGGGTCTGTTGTGGTGTTAAGGAATTTTCCATGCAGCGAGATTGAGTGTTTTCAGCTGACTGTGAAGAGTTTTGTAGCTGTGCTGAGTCAGCAGAAGAGGCATTAGAGGCAGGGACCAGGGAGGAGTATGTGTTAGGCTCCTCAGGAGTGGGTACCAGTGTTGCCTTGGCCAATCTGGAGCAATCAGTATCATCTTCGGTTTGTCTGTTCTTGCTTTCAAAAGCACCTTGGGCAGAAGAGGCAGAGGTGGGAATGCGTAAACTGTCCATGCTGTCCAACTGAATGAAAGGCGTCCACTCTCCAGGCCTTTGGGTGAAAGGCCTTTGAACAAAACTTTTCCAATTGATGATTCCTGTGGGAGGCAAAAAGATCTATGTCCGGCCTCCCCCATGCTTGGATTATTTCTGAAAACACCTGAGGATGTAACTTCCATTCATGTGGATCTGTCATTTTTCTGCTTAGATTGTCTGCCAGTGTGTTTTCCAATCCTGGCAAGTACTGTGCTTGAAGTTCGATTTGTCTTTCCAGAGCCAAGTTCCAAAGAGTCATGGCTAGTCTGCACAAGGGGTATGAATGTGTTCCTCCTTGTTTGTTTATGTACCACATTACCGTGGTGTTGTCTGTTCTTATCAGTAATTGTCCTGGATGCAGGAAGTCCTTGAAAGCTGTAATTGCATTTATTACTGCTAGCATTTCTTTTTGATTGATGTGAAGGTGCTTCTCTTTTTGGGACCATTTGCCCTGAATGCACCTGTCCGTCATGTGCGCCCCCCAGGCGTAGTCTGAGGCGTCTGTGGTAATGACTTGCTTTGCTTGAGGCTTGCAGAATGGGAGGCCTGTGTTTGCTTGACATGCTTGGGCCCACCATAGAAATTCCTTTTGCAAACATGGAATTATTGGTATTATTGTTTCCAAACTGTGACTGTGTTGAGACCATAGGTTTTTTTAGGTACCATTGAAGTTTCCTCATATGCAGCTTTGCAAATGGGGTTAAAAGAATGCAAGATGCCATGAATCCCAGAGCCTGCAGGATTTTCCTTGCAGTAAGCCTGGTACGTTTTGCTAGTATTTTTAAGTACTGAGATAGTTGCCCCTGTTTTTCTGGCGTTAGGTAGGCCATCTGGGTGTTTGTGTCCAAGTTGGCACCCAGGAAAGTTATTTTCTGAGATGGTGTTAGCCTTGATTTCTCTTTGTTGATTGTATATCCCAGAGAAAGCAGTAACCGTGTCACATATGCCAGATGTTCCAGAAGTATGTTCTTGCTGTCCGCTTGGATCAGGCAGTCGTCCAGATAAGGGTAAATTTGTATCCCTTGAAGTCTGCAGTAGGCAATCACTGATGCCAGGCACTTTGTGAATACTCTGGGCGCAGTAGATAAGCCAAAGGGCAATGCAGAGAATTGATAGTGGATTGAACCTGCAAGAAATCTGAGGTATCTTCTGCAGCTTTGTCTGATTGGGACATGCAAGTATGCCTCCTTGAGGTCCAGTGTTACCAGCCAAAACTCCTTGCCCAGCATGGGAAGAAGCTGCTGTAATGTGAGCATCTTGAATTTTGGTACGAGTAGAAATGTGTTTAGGATGGATAAGTCCAAAATGGGTCTCCAGTCGGTTCCTTTCCTTGGTACCAGAAAAAGTCTTGAATAAAACCCTTGACCTGTTGGTGAGTAGGTACCTCTTGAATAGCTCTCATGTTTATGAGCTTTGAAATTTGCAGTTGTGCCTCTGCCCTTTGATTTTGTGGCAGGTTTGGCATGCCTCTCATTTTTGGAAGTGTGTGAAATTGAAATTTGTAGCCTCTGTTTATAATGTCCAGGATCCATTTGTCTGTTGTGACAATATGCCAATTGCTTGCAAATAATGCTAGTTTCCCTCCCAAAGGTGCTGCCAGCTGAGACATGCTTGGCATGGAGATGAGGGAGTCATTGGTTTTGCTTCCTGTATTGTTGTGCACTGTCTTCGCCACCTCTTGGCTGGAGTTTGCCATTGTCGGCCTCTATATGATCCTTGTGATTGCCCTCTGCCCCTTGTGTCTGTATCTACCTCTTTGGGGCTTGTCAGTGGTTGGAAAGGACCAGTTTTTGAAGGCCAATTTCTGCTAAAACGTGGTGGTTGGACCTGTAAGAAGGCTTTGACAGTTTGCATAGATTTGGCTTTTTCTTCCATTTTCCGTAGTATCTCCTCAGCATTAGTACCAAACAGCACATCCTTTGGTAAAGGAGCATCTAGAAGTTTAGCTTTCACATGATCAGGTAAATTTTGTTCCCTAAGCCAGGCATGTCTGCGAATGACTGATCCTGTAGCCGCCGCTCTACTTGAGGCCTAGGGCATCATAACCACATTGTAAGGTGTGTTTACCCACTTGCTCCGCACTATGCATCATATCCTGTAACTCCTTTAAATCTGGTTGTTCAGGTTGAGACATTTTGTTCCTTAATTGTGATAACAGGAACTGTTGATATTTAAGCATATGAAACTGACAATTTGAAGCCCTCATGGCTAGGGTGGCCGAGGTATATACCTTTTTACCACACCTTTCTAAAGATCTTGATTCCCTTTCTGCAGGAAGTGGGTTCTTGGCAGTGGAGGCCTTCAATCCCTTGGGGCCTTGTGAAATGGTTTCAGGGTCAGCATTATGGTTTTTGAAGAGAAATTGGTGAGAGCTGGGAACTCTGTAATACCTATCAGGTTTGACTGGTGCAGGAGGCAGAGAATCCGGGTTAAGACAAGCCTCCTAATAGACATCATCCAGTATGTCCAAAACAGGGGGTATAGCCAGAGGTCTGTGTTGAGGTAACAAAAGAAATTCCCTAAGTCTTTTCTTGGAATCTGAAAAGTCTTGGCCTTCCTAATGGAAGTGTTCCCTCAAGGTGTGTAAGGTTTCCCCAAAGGAAAAATCCTCAGGGGAGGATACAGACGGAATGGACTGTTCTGCATCCGAATCCTCAAAAGGAGAGTAAGAGCGTTCCTCTGCATCAGAATGTTCTGATAAAATGGATCCCTGATCAGAAGAGGGAGAATCTTCCTCCACTCTGGGTCTCTTGTCTGGAGGGGGTTGTGAACCTCTGATAAGAGTAATTAAATCCTCAGCCATTTTAAGCATCTGTTTTTTAGGCATGGGACCTGGAGATGGGCCCTGTGCAACAGGCCTCGTGGGATGCCTGGCTGCTTTGGATTTGGTAAAGGCCTTAATTGAAAAAGAAGATGAGGGCCTAAATACACCATGGGTGGAGGTGGACCTGTCCACATTAGTAGGCTCAACATTAGCTGAGGCTTCGGTTGTAGTCTGGGAAAGGGCCGCGGACCCAGCGGTCTCGGGTACAGAGGACACCGCCAAAGGAGTGTCGTCGGTAGTCAGGGACTGCAAAGGCGTCTCACTGAGAACCGGACCACGTGTAGCCTGTTTTGGCGTAGTGTCGGCGGGGACCGCGGGCCTCGCGTGTCGGTCCTTTTCCTTGCATTTTTTGGATAAAACGGTAGTCGGAGTGTCCGACAACATTTTATAATCAAAAGCTTTACCAAAGTAGTGCTGGGCGAACTCCGCCCGACGCTTAATAGTGCGTTTATTGAAGGTAGCGCAAAAGCGACAGCCCGAGACGTCGTGGTCTGGGCCCAAACAAGGTATGCAGAGGGAATGGAAATCCTTATGCGGTATTTGCTTCCCACAAGAAATACAATGATTAACTTTTTCTGACATCGGTCTGAGGCAAGAAAAGTTTCCCCAACGGGGTACTTAGCTTTAATGAAGACTTCGATTTCCAAAATATTCGTAATTCAGGAGCTGGCCGACCGGCACTTGCGAACTGCTTCTGCTTCGGGCACCGCGCGGAAAAAAAGACTGAAGAACATGGCGTTGGCTGTGTCTTATATACTCTAGCCTCACTGATGTCAGAAGAGAAAGCGACAACAACCGACGCCGGACCAAGACTTTGGAATTCGGCCGACCGAGAGACCGCCTGACGGCAGAGAACCCATCTGTGATTACTGCAGCTGTATGCACGACGAACATCTGCCTAGCCTACTTCTGTTCAATCAGCTTATAATACCACACAAAATTCTGTATCAGCCTGAAAATACTCCGGCACTCAAAAATATCATAAAGCCATACAGTAATTCAAGGCAACTACGATAATCCAATAAATTGTTGGTCCAAACCCACAAAGCCATTAACTCAACCGGCATCTCCCTGTTTGCCAACGTTGTTGGTAAAACTTGGAATTCACTTCCATCTAACCCTTGAACCTTCTTTAAGTCTCTTCAAAAAGGACCTCAAACAGTATTTTAAGGAGCACTGGTTTGTCCCTGTACTAACCCTGATTAACCACTACTTATTCAATGCCTTAATTAAATTAATATGGTACGCATCTCTTGCTCATAATAGCTTGCTGCAACCTGTTGTTTTTGTATACTATTACACACTGTGAGTACCTACCAGAGGGCTTTGTAAATATGTTTCACTCATATCTGTTATGTTGTGTGTTACCTGCAGCTTTTCTCCCCGGGCCTCAGATGAAAATGGACATATATCCAGTCAGACAATCCTGGTCAACAAATGTAAAATAAATAATAAATAAAAAGGACAGAGAAGTTGAGCATTTAATAAAAGAATCACATTGCTGTCCTTTAAGCCCAGCTTCATACTTTCTCCCCTCATCTCTCACAATTCCCTTTCTATCTTTTGCCTTCTCCATTCTCCCTTATCTATAACTCTTCCTCGTTTTGCTTGTGTGTGTGTGTATATACATATATATATATATATATATATATATATGGGAACCAGACACATGCTCGACTAGCATATGTCCGAATCACAAAACATCGAACACACATACACGAAAGCGCTTAACATCGACAAGCGCTTCCATGTACGTGTGCCTGTTTTGTAGATCAGACTACAGTGTGCGTAAGGGAAAATTCCCTTTTACCCACTGTAGTGTGATCTCGGAGTGAGAATAATAAAGTAGGGGGTGTGTGGGGGGGGGGGTGCAGGCAGAAACGTAGATTTTTTTTTTGAACTACATATACACGGAAGTGCTTTTCGTTTTTGTGTATGTGTGTTCGATGTGTTCTGATTCCGACATATGCTAGTCGAGCATGTGTCCTAGACCCATATATATATATATATATGTGTATATATATATATATATATATATATATATATATATATATATATATGTGTATATATATATATATATATATATATATATATATGTATATATTTATATATATATGTGTATATATATATATATATATATATATATATATATATATATATATATATATATATATATATATAGATATATATATATAGATATATGTATGTATATATACATATATATATATATATATATATGTATATGTATATATATTATACACTTCTACACTTCTCCAAGTTACATTGTTTCATTCTCCGATATGCACTGCTGTTACACTTTTGGTCACCTTCTCATTTGTCAAGTGGTACTAGCCATTGTACAAGTTTTGCACATATGTTTTGTCTTTGCAAACTTGTTTTCTGTACCTTATCCTAAATGCTTTAGCATATTCTTGTATTTGTATATATGTTTTTTTGCTCAATTCTTACATGATCCTATTCACCTGGCTGTGCCTGTAAATGGTTGACTGTAATCAGTACACTAACCCTGCAATCAAATATAAATAAATATTTTACAGCAGCTTCTTAGTTTTGGGCCCAAATGCTTTTGAAGTGCTGTCTCTTTAGGTAAGACATTAAAATCAGATCATGTCTGCCCAAGTGACAGCTTAGGTGGATGAACATCCTAAGTCACTTAACAGAAAGAAAAGCATGAAATTCCCAGTGCCCTAGCCAAATGTCACTTTCTACAAAATACCATGTTGGAGCTCTATTGAATACAGGCTACAAGCCTGGTGTGACTAGAACAGTCAACTAAAGAAAGTAAGTAAATACAGTTTTAAGATGATTTTAAGTATGACTTCCGTGCTTTCCGACATCTTAATTTAGTTAATTTAGCACAATTCTCATAACCAACTCTGTGGTCAGTGCCCAATAAAACAAGCACTGTGTGTGACAACCTTTTGGTTTTATTTGCTACTGTAAGCAAACCTGGGTTAAAACCATAACTTGCTTTTCCAACAACAACTTCTTGAGTACAATCTTGGCTATAATGAAGAATCGAGACTGTGAAAATTTTAAAGAAACAGCGGTTAGCGTTGCCACCTCACAGCAAGAAGTTCTCCAGTTCGACCCTCGGCTGGGGTGCCTTCTGTGCAGAGTCTGCATGTCCTCCCTGTGGTCGCGTGGGTTTCCTCCCACATTTCAAAGAAATGCTGTAGGTGGACTGGACACACTAAATTGGTCCTAGGCGTGAGTGCTTGCTCGCTGTGGCGACCCCTAACCAGGAAAAGACGAAAGAAGAAGAATAAGATTATTTTATACCTGATGAAACCAGAAAAGGACATCTTAGTGTTGTGGAACATTCTGAAACAGTTACAAGTCTTTTCAGAAATTAAATTAATAAATACAAAACAATGACTATAGGTGTAAACAATGTATCCACACACAAATTGATCCAGCAATATTTATAGGGACATGATAAAATTAAGTATTGAGGAGTATGGATTAAATAGGATTCTGTTGCCGCAGCTAAGGATATGCAGGAAGAGACTAAACGAAAAGCCAACAAAAACTGAAAACCTGGAAGCTCTTGTTTATGGACATGGATAGCAAGGCAGAAGATGTGAAAATGTGTTTAGTCCCTTTACTTTTATGTACATGTCAAGCATATTTTTATCAATTAGAGGAGGAGAAGTGGACAATTATTAATAAAGAGTTGAAAGAATTAATCTGGAAAGTAAGAGGGCAACGGTCAAGTGGGATAAGTTGATCCTTCTAATACAACAAGGTGGTTTAGCAGTACCTGATTTGAAGGGATACTTTAGAGCTACACAATTAAGGCTCATATACATAACACAAGCAGAAAGCTATAATTCAAGTGGAAGTAGACAACGAAGTTGGGGGGGGGGGATTCAAAAAGTAAGGAGAGAGTGGGATTTTGGAAGCAGATCCTTAAGGAGAATAATGACAGCCATGCAGAATATTACATTCATAAAGTAGCAGAAAATATTCTAAAGAACTAAGCAGACACGAGAATGGAGAAAGGTGATTCTGCCAATAGGGATGACTGTAATTAGGGGTACAGAGAATAGACAAGAGGAGGATGAAAATTACTGGAGGAAACTGGAAAAGGAACCAAAGTATTGGGAGCAAAGAACTAAATAGGGAAAGGTAAGAGAATGGGAAGAGGCCAAGAAGATGTCCAGACTGGAGGTTACAAACTATTAGGGATTGATATTAGAGTATGGGCAAAGAAAAAGGGATAGGGGAATCTAAGTGAAAGATATGCTCTGGTAGAGTTTTTAGTTGAATCTAAAAAAGAAGCTACTGTTAAAAAGGGATAGTTAGTAGGGCATATAAAGTACTGTACGATAATTAGAGGTAAGAAAACATTGGGAAGAGACAAATAACTCACAAGAAAACAAAAGCAGGACATATGCATGGCTTGCAAATAATGAACTGAAGATTCAGGATTTTTGCTTGGAAGTGTTTGCACAGGTAATTTTATACTCAAGCAGACTTTAAAGAATTTTTCCTCAGGTAGATGGAAAATGTTGGAGGTGTGATAGGGAAGAAAGACATAACTGGGAAAGAGAGTTACGTACTTACCATATCTTGGCATCTGTGTTATCCTATGTCACTATTCATCAATCTTGGGTCTTGGATCTGACATCAGATCCAAGCCTGCACTTTACAGACAGCTTCAAGGCTCGAGCTCCTCCCACTCCCATGATCCCTTGCTGTCCGCTAACCCCTCAGATCGAGTTTGCCCTTTGCTAGAAAGCAGCTACGGAAGACCTTCACCACCAAACAGGGCACTTCCACATCCCCTACATCCTACAGGACGGGGGATGGAGGGAGGAATAGTGATGAATAGAGACATAGGATAAAACAGATGCCAAGTTATGGTAAGTACATAAGTCTTTACCTGATGTTATCCAAGTCACTATTCCTCACTCTTGGGGCAGAGTCCTCAGCTACCCCAAATCCTGGCTGGCCTCATGGAAGGACATGCTGAAGAACTGTGTTGCCGAAGGAAGCTCTGTTCCTGGATACAATGTCAAGTTTGTAGTCGCTAACAAAAGTGTGCGGAGAAGACCAGGTGGCTGCTGCACAAATGTCATCTATGGAGTGATGGCCATGAAAAGCAGCTGACATAACCATTGACCTAGTGGAATGAGCTCTAACTGGCCTTGGTAAAGATAACCCTTGGAAGAATAAGCATATGAAATGCACAACGAAATCCAACGAGAGGTAGTTACTTTGGACACTACCTGAACTTTCCTGTCAAGAGAAAATGTCACAAACAACTGGTTCATAGGTTGGTACTAGGCTATCGGCCCTAGGGCCTATACAAGCCTAGCCATAACAATTCCCTGGCTATTTCTTCCCACAATATTTACTTCCCTGGACCCCTGTCTAGCAGGGCGACTGAAGTCAGACTTGTGGAGGTTCTTCGTCCTATCTAGACAAAAAACTCAGCTGTTTATGCACATCCAGCAAATGCAAGAGATATTCCCCTTTGTTAGCAAATTTGGGGAAAAAGGTTGGTAATTGAATTGACTGGTTCAGATCTGCTTCTGTAGCAACATTAGGCATGAATGCTGGATTAGTCCTAAGGGCCAGCCTATCTTTATGAAACACCATAAAAGGAGGTTTAAAAGAAAGTGCCTGCAACTCCAAAACTCTTTTGACTGAAGTCATAGCCACTGTAAAGGCTGTCTTCCATGACAAGAATTTGCTATCACATGTGGCAGCAGTCTCAAACAGACCTTGTGTGAGAGACTGCATCAAAAAGGAAAGATCCAAAGGGGGAGAAGGGTCCTTGATATGGGGTCTAAGTAGAAAACCCCCTTTTAAAAAGGCTTTGCACAAGCAAGAGGAGAAGGCTGGCTCCTCACAGACATGGAAGTTAGAGAGAGCTGCTAACTGCACTTTGATAGTCAAAAAGCTAGTTCCTTCCTGAAAAAGCGAGGTCAAGAAAAGCAAAACATCTGAAAAGGAAGCTGAAAATGGTTCTAGACTGTGCTGTTTAGCCCATATAGAAAACCATTTCCACTTATTAATGTAAATCTTTCTTGTGTAGGACTTCTGGGAAGCCAGGATAATGTTCTTAAAGAAGCCTGGGCTGGTTCAGGATTACTGGAAGTGGAAAAGCAATACTGTCAGATGAAGCATCTGTAGGTTGGGACCTGGAAGCTGAGAGGGATGGGAAATCAGATCAGAATGGGATCTAGTACACAAGGGGAGTACTTCAGGTGAGACCGAGGAAGGGGAAACCACACCTGCTGAGCCCAAAATGAGGCAATGAGAATCAAGGTGGCCATGAAGCGATGGGCTTTCTGTAGTACTCTGGGAATGAGAGGCAATGGAGGATAGGCATAAAGGAGAACTGAGGGCCATTTGTGGACTAGAGCATCCCTGGAGGACTTCCCAGTTGGGGGAATCAGGGTGAAATACTGGCTGCATTTGTGGCTGAGGGGGATGCAAAGAGTTCAGAGCTCGGCAGACCCCAGTGAAGGTAGATCTCTTTTGGCACTAAAGGATTCAAGGACCACTCGTGAGGGTTCAGAATGGCCCTGCTCAGTCTGTCTGCCAACATGTTGGACACCCCGGGAATGTGCATTGCAATGAGAAAGTGCCCCAAAGATATCACCCATTCCCACACTCTCATAGCCTCGGAACAAAGCAGACACAAATGTGTGCCCCCCCTTGCCTGTTAAGGTACCACACAACAGCCATGTTGCCTGTGTGAACTGCAATGGTACCTGGAGGAAGGCAGTCCTGAAAGACTTGCAACATGAGGAGGACAGCCCTCATCCTCCAAGACATTTGATATGCAGTTTGGTCTCTGCTTTGGACCACGTGCCATGGACCATCTGTCCCTGTAAATGCCCGCTCCACCCCAACAGGGAAGCGTCAGAGGTCACTGTGGCACTGGGGGAGGAAAGGAGACTGGTCTGCCTGCCAGAAGATCAGGAGACCGAATCCACCAAAGAGGATGATGCCTGCACAACGGTGTGAGGTGGATCGGAGCTGACATTGGGTGAACCAGGGAGACCACTGAACAGTCAGTGTCCACTGCAAAACCCTCATGTAGAACCTTAACGGCACTAGGTAGATTGACACCACCATGGACCCTAAGGCTCTGAGAAATAGGTGGGCCTGGGGGTGAGACAGGTTGAAAAGAGACTGGACATGAGATCTGATTAGGTGTACTTGCCGGGGCAGGAGTGTTGCAATCTCTGACACAGTGTCCAAACGAATCCCGATGAACTCTAGACTTTGAGATGAAGGGAGACTGGATTTGAGGAGATTCACTGTGATGTCTCACTGGTCGAAAAGCTGTAGTAGATACTACAAGGCAGTGGCCAGATGATGTTTCATGGGATCTGTGAGGAGCCAATCATCGAGACAGGGAAACACCTGGAATCCCTGCAGTCTCAGGTGAGCTGTGACTGCTACCATACACTTGGTGAACACCTGGAGGACAGTGGTGAGACCAAAGGGCAGGGTTCTGAATGGATAATGATTGGCCCCTACTCGAAAGCGGAGAGGTCTCCTGGAGCGCCTGTCTATTTTGATGTGATAGTATGCATCCCGGATTTCCACAGATCAAATCCAATCATCCTTGTGCAACAAGGGCATGATGGACTGAAGAGTGACCATCCGGAACTTTGAATTCTTGACTGCAAGGTTGAATTTGCTGAGGCCCAAGATCGGATGCATGTCCCCCATCTTCTTTGGCACCAAAAATAAGTGAGAGTAAGTTCCGGATTCTCATTGCCATGGGGGACCTCTTGGATGGCTCTCTTCTGAAGAAGCCTGAGCACTTCTTCCTAATGGTAGCTCTCTCTGATGGGGTGGTGCATCAGGGAAGTATCTCATGGTGGGAGGAGGCTGGGAAAATGAAACAGAATAACCCCTAGAGATGATATTTAGAACCCAGTGATCTTTTGTGATACTTGCCCAGGCTAAAGGATGCAAGTACAAATGACCCCTGACTGCATCCAGGGCAGGACAGTTGGGCAGCACTTCAGGAGTGCTGTTGGAGCTTTTCAGAAAAGGGTTCTCTGGAGCCCTGGTTTTGCGGACCCCCTCTGCTCCTGGGACGGTGTCTGCCACTGAACCCTCTCCCCAAACCTCTGGAGGAGGGTTCATCTTGAGTGTCCTGGAAGGCCGATTGTGAAACCACATCTTCCTGGCCCCTCGCTGCATCTTGGAAAGGGAGTGCTGAGGGGCAGAGAATCTGATTCCTACAGCCGACAAAGTCTTGCCCTCCTGCTCACTGTGGCTAAGGGTTTCTTTGAGCAAAGGGCCAAACAGCGTATAACCATCAAAAGCAGCATTGGTAAAGGACGCCTTGAAGGACTCTGCAAATCCACAAAGGCACAGCCAGGCATGACATTGAATAGTGATGCCTGTGCCGCCCACAGGAGAGGCACCTTCCATCATGCTGGCAATCAGTCTCATCGATGAAAGTGTGGACAGTTTGGGGGACACCTTGCTTAGTTCCCTGGCAGGGAGTACCTCAGAAAGGGATATGATAAGCTCCTTGACCAGGTCCCTTTGAAGTCGGGTGAAATGTGCCAGATAATTTAATGCCCACAGCTTAAAGGTGGCTGAGACAAACACCCACTTTCCATGCCTGTCAAACGCCCAGGACTCATGGCTGTGTGGATGGACAGACATACTCTGTTCCTCCAGTTCCTTATTGGTGGTGGCAGCTACCACAGTAGAATCAACTGGTATGCATTTAGACCAAAATTGCTTGTCAGAAGGGGGGCTTAGGAATTTGTCCGCTTATTTGGGGACTGGCTCCACAGTATTGGGCTCCTTCCATGCCCAGCTGGTGATGAGATTAACAAGCTCATCTGCCGGAGGGGACATGCAAGAGGTAGATGGTCCCATCCTGAAAGCCTTAAGAAAAACTTGACTCCTCGGTGGACAGGGGGAGGGGAGACCAACCGCCCTTAGGCTTAAGGATTTCCAGGATGTCATCGAAGAAGACATCCTCGGGTGGAGACCTGGGGGACCGGTCTCCTTCACTGAGGTCTGTACCCTCGGTGAGTGACACTGCAGGGGAGTCTAAGTGTCTCCTTCTAGATGATCTCTTCCGAGGAACCTCCTCTGGAGGGGCATAGGGAAGGATTCGTAAGAGAGGGAGACTGGGAGTGGGGCAGCTCCCACTTGAAGGTTATTTCAAGAAGGCTGACCAGGGACAGGATGCGTGGGGTCCACACGATGGTGCCAGGAAGGTCCCTGGAAGGCTTGGGAGGAAAAAATCCACTCTGTGACCTGGAAAGCCGAGGGACTGGACGATGCTCTGTCTGCACTCCTGGTAGGAAGGCCCACCTGGGAGGAAGGCCTGGAGCAGGGCAGAAAGTACAGTTGTGTACACTTACCATAAATGTAGATGCTCGAGTGTATTCACTGTTACAGTCATCACATTTGGTTTATCCCTGCCAGGGTAGCCCTCGTCCGGCCCAAATACCAGAAGCTTAGTATTTCTGCATGGGTTGCTGTCACTTCAGGACTGACGTCAGGTCGTCAGTAGTATAAAGGAAGGCAGCCGACACCATTACATCAGTTTTTCTTGTTCTAACCTGTCAGGAGCCCCCAAGTAGGAGAAAGGTTCTGGTGGAAGAACCCCACCAGTAGAAAGTAAATACCAATATGTCCCTTGTAAGGAAAGAGAAGAAAGGGGGAAGGAGGGAGGGAAAAAGTACAGTTTTGTACCTACCATAAATGTAGATGTTTGAGTGCTAATACAGCTGCAGTCATAACAGATGGGCTCTCCTGCCGTCAGGCGGGTCCTCGGTCGGCCGAATTCCAAAGTCTAGGTCCGGCGTCAGTTGTCGTCGCTTCTTCCCTGACGTCAGTACGACAAGGGTATAAAAGAACCAGCCGATGCCATTTTCTTCAGTTTTTCTTGCCCCAGATGTCAGGTGCCCCCAGAAGGAAGGCAATACATAAAATTATGAAGTAATGCAATGCAATATAATCAAAAAACAGTAGTTGCAAGCAAATACACCATAAAAGAATACCCCTAGAGGGGAAGGAGGGAGGGAAACTTGGACTGCAGCTGTATTAGCACTCGAACATCTACATTTATGGTAGGTACAAAACTGTACTATGTTCATCGTGCATACAGCTGCAGTCATAACAGATGGGTAGAATCCCAAAGCTAAGAAAGGGGTGGTAGGCACTAGGCGGAACTAGGAGGAGCCAAAATGCCCTGCAAGACTGCAGTGGCAAAGCCTGCTCTAGATTTGGAGTATAATGGTAGGTTGTAGTGTTTGGAGAAGGTATGCACAGAACTCCAAGTGGCTGCTTCCAAAATATCCTTGGTAGGAACTCCTCTGAGGAAGGCTGCAGAGGTGGCTGTGGCCCTGGTGGAATGAGTTCTAATGCCTGTAGGAACAGTTTTGCCATGAAAGGAATAGCAAAAGCGTATGCAGTGGGCTATCCATTTTGAGATTGTCTGCTTGGAAATTGGCTTTCCTTGAACTCCTACCGCATAGGCCACAAAGAGCTGTTCTGATTTTCTGAAAGGTTTTGTTCTGTCCAAATAATAACGCAGTTGCCTGTGGATGTCCAAGGAATGTAGTAATCTCCCCCTTTGTTTTGAGGATTGGGATAAAAAGTAGGTAAATGTATGGCCTGATTTAAAGCTACCCTGGATACCACTTTAGGCATAAAGGACGGGTTGGTTCGTAAGGAAACTCTGTCCTGATGGAAGATGATAAAAGGCTGGACAGCCATGACAGCCTGTAGTTCTGAAACTCTATGAGCTGAAGTGATAGCCAGAAGGAAAGCTGTTTTCCAGGACAAATATTGCAAATCTGATGAGGCAGCTGGCTCAAAAGGAGGCAAAGTCAGTTTTTCCAGAATGAAATTTAGATCCCAAGCAGGTGTTGGTTGTTTCCTTGGAGGTCTTAAATTCTTAGCCCCTCTGAGGAACTGTCTTAAAAGAGGGTGAGAGAATAAAGGAGGATCAGTGTTGTATTCTGCAGAAATGGCTGAGGCATGGATTTTGATGGAGGAGAACGAAAGTCCACTGCTTAGCAGTTCAGCCAAATATTGTAGTATTTGAGGTAAATTCAGTTTTCCAGGGTTCTGCCCCTTTTTCTCATTCCAGACACAAAAATGTTTCCATTTTGCGGAGTAAGCTTTTCTAGTTGATGGCCTTCTGGCCTCCAAAATGACATCCTGCACCTCCTTGGAGAGTAGGACCTGCTGTGATGCTAAGGAATCTTCCATGCGGCTAGATTGAGTGTTTTTAGCTGACTGTGAAGAGTTTTGAAGCTGTGCTGAGTCAGAAGAAGAGGCATTAGAGGCAGGGTCCATGGAGGGGAATGCGTCAGGCTCCTCAGGAGTGGGTACCAGTGTTGCCTTGGCCAGTCCGGAGCAATGAGGATCATCTTTGGTCTGTCTGCTCTGGTCTTCAACAGGACTTTGGGCAGCAGAGGAAGAGGCGGGAAGGCATAAACTGCCATTGATGTCCAACTGAAAGAGAGAGCGTCCACTCTCCAGGCCTTTGGATGGAAGGTCCTCGAGCAGAATTTTGTCAATTGATGATTTTTGTGGGAGGCAAAGAGATCTATGTCTGGCCTTCCCCATTCTTGGATTATTTCTGTAAAAACATTTGAATGCAACATCCATTCGTGTGGATCTGTCATATTCCTGCTTAGGTTGTCTGCCAGCGTGTTTTCCTTGCCTGACAAGTACTGTGCTTGTAGTTCCATTTGTAAGTCCATGGCCATGTTCCAAAGTGATATGGCCAGTCTGCATAGGGGATAGGAATGTGTTCCTCCCTGCTTGTTTATGTACCACATAAAGTACAGTTTTGTACCTACCATAAATGTAGATGTTCGAGTGCCAATACAGCTGCAGTAATCACAGATGGGTTCTCTGCCGTCAGGCGGTCCCTCGGTCGGCCGAATTCCAAAGTCTTGGTCCGGCGTCGGTTGTTGTCGCTTTCTCTTCTTACGTCAGTGAGGCCAGAGTATATAAGACACAGCCGACGCCATGTTCTTCAGTCTTTCTTGCCCCAGATGTCAGGTGCCCCCAGAAGGAAGGCAATACATAAACTATGCTTATATGTATGTATATACAAGCATGCAATATAATCCAAAATAAGTGGTAGCAAGCAAATAAAACATAGCAGGATAACCCAGTCAGGTAGTATGAAGAAGTTGTTAGGCCCCATGCCTTTACCAAGTGGGGAAGGAGGGAGGGAAACCTGTACTGCAGCTGTATTAGCACTCGAACATCTACATTTATGGTAGGTACAAAACTGTACTATGTTCATCGTGCATACAGCTGCAGTAATGAGTCCCAAAGCTATGCACAGGGTGGTAGGTACTAGGAGGAACTGGGTTGAGCCAGAATGCCATGCAAAACAGCAGTGGCAAAGCCTGCTCTTGTTCTGGAATATAAAGGCAGGTGGTAGTGTTTTGTGAAGGTATGTACAGAACTCCAAGTGGCCGCCTCCAAAATATCTTTGGTAGGAACTCCTCTGAGGAAGGCTGTAGAGGTAGCTGTGGCCCTGGTGGAGTGTGATTGGATACCTGTAGGAACAGATTTCCCATGATAGGAGTAACAAAACCGTATGCAGTGGCCTATCCACTTTGAAATAGTCTGTTTTGTAACTGGCTTCCCTTGAGCCCCTACAGCATAGGACACAAAGAGTTGTTCTGATTTCCTGAAAGCCTTTGTTCTGTCCAAATAATAACGTAGCTGCCTATGGATGTCTAAGGAGTGTAGCAGCCTTTCCCCTTTGTTTTGAGGATTGGGGTAAAAGGTAGGTAGGTGTATGGCTTGATTTAAAGCTACCCTGGATACCACTTTAGGCATAAATGATGGGTTGGTACGAAGGGAAACCCTGTCCTGATGGAAAATGAGAAAGGGCTGCACCGCCATGAGGGCCTGTAGTTCAGAAACCCTACGAGCTGAAGTGATGGCCAGAAGGAAGGCTGTTTTCCAGGACAAATATTGCAAATCTGTTGAGGCAGCTGGTTCAAAAGGAGGCAATGTTAATTTTTCTAGTATGTAATTAAGATCCCAGGCTGGTATCGGTTGCTTCCTTGTTGGTCTGATATTCTTAGCCCCTCTGAGGAATTGTCGTAAGAGTGTGTGAGAAAATAAAGGAGGATTAGTGTTGAATTCTGCAGAAATGGCTGAGGCATGGATTTTTATGGAAGAAAATGAAAGTCCACTGTTCCGCAGCTCCACTAGGTACTGTAATACCTGAGGCAAGTTCAGTTTTCTAGGGTCCTGGCCTCTTTTCTCATTCCAAGAGCGAAACCGCTTCCATTTTGCGGAGTAAGCTTTTCTAGTAGATGGCCTTCTGGCTTCCAAAATGACATCCTGCACCTCCTTGGAGAGTAGGGTCTGTTTTGGTGTTAAGGAATTTTCCATGCAGCGAGATTGAGTGTTTTCAGCTGACTGTGAAGAGTTTTCTAGCTGTGCTGAGTCAGCAGAAGAGGCATTAGAGGCAGGGACCAGGGAGGAGTATGTGTTAGGCTCCTCAGGAGTGGGTACCAGTGTTGCCTTGGCCAATCTGGAGCAATCAGTATCATCTTCAGTTTGTCTGTTCTTGCTTTCAAAAGCACCTTGGGCAGAAGAGGCAGAGGTGGGAATGCGTAAACTGTCCATGCTGTCCAACTGAATGAAAGGGCGTCCACTCTCCAGGCCTTTGGGTGAAAGGCCTTTGAACAAAACTTTTCCAATTGATGATTTCTGTGGGAGGCAAAAAGATCTATGTCTGGCCTCCCCCATGCTTGGATTATTTCTGCAAACACCTGAGGATGTAACTTCCATTCGTGTGGATCTGTCATTTTTCTGCTTAGATTGTCTGCCAGTGTGTTTTCCAATCCTGGCAAGTACTGTGCTTGAAGTTTGATTTGTCTTTCCAGAGCCAAGTTCCAAAGAGTCATGGCTAGTCTGCACAAGGGGTATGAATGTGTTCCTCCTTGTTTGTTTATGTACCACATTACCGTGGTGTTGTCTGTTCTTATCAGTAATTGTCCTGGATGCAGGAAGTCCTTGAAAGCTGTAATTGCATTTATTACTGCTAGCATTTCTTTTTGATTGATGTGAAGGTGCTTCTCTTTTTGGGACCATTTGCCCTGAATGCACCTGTCCGTCATGTGCGCCCCCCAGGCGTAGTCTGAGGCGTCTGTGGTAATGACTTGCTTTGCTTGAGGCTTGCAGAATGGGAGGCCTGTGTTTGCTTGACATGCTTGGGACCACCATAGAAATTCCTTTTGCAAACAGGGAATTATTGGTATTATTGTTTCCAAACTGTGACTGTGTTGAGACCATAGGTTTTTTTAGGTACCATTGAAGTTTCCTCATATGCAGCTTTGCAAATGGGGTTAAAAGAATGCAAGATGCCATGAATCCCAGAGCCTGCAGGATTTTCCTTGCAGTAAGCCTGGTACTTTTTGCTAGTATTTTGAAGTACTGAGATAGTTGCCCCTGTTTTTCTGGCGTTAGGTAGGCCATCTGGGTGTTTGTGTCCAAGTTGGCACCCAGGAAAGTTATTTTCTGAGATGGTGTTAGCCTTGATTTCTCTTTGTTGATTGTATATCCCAGAGAAAGCAGTAACCGTGTCACATATGCCAGATGTTCCAGAAGTATGTTCTTGCTGTCCGCTTGGATCAGGCAGTCGTCCAGATAAGGGTAAATTTGTATCCCTTGAAGTCTGCAGTAGGCAATCACTGATGCCAGGCACTTTGTGAATACTCTGGGCGCAGTAGATAAGCCAAAGGGCAATGCAGAGAATTGATAGTGGATTGAACCTGCAAGAAATCTGAGGTATCTTCTGCAGCTTTGTCTGATTGGGACATGCAGGTATGCCTCCTTGAGGTCCAATGTTACCAGCCAAAACTCCTTGCCCAGCATGGGAAGAAGCTGCTGTAATGTGAGCATCTTGAATTTTGACAGTAGAAATGTGTTTAGGATGGATAAGTCCAAAATGGGTCTCCAGTCGGTTCCTTTCCTTGGTACCAGAAAAAGTATTGAATAAAACCCTTGACCTTGTTGGCGAGTAGGTACCTCTTGAATAGCTCTCATGTTTATGAGCTTTGAAATTTGCAGTTGTGCCTCTGCCCTTTGATTTTGTGGCAGGTTTGGCATGCCTCTCATTTTTGGAAGTGTGTGAAATTGAAATTTGTAGCCTCTGTTTATAATGTCCAGGATCCATTTGTCTGTTGTGACAATATGCCAATTGCTTGCAAATAATGCTAGTTTCCCTCCCAAAGGTGCTGCCAGCTGAGACATGCTTGGCATGGAGATGAGGGAGTCATTGGTTTTGCTTCCTGTATTGTTGTGCACTGTCTTCGCTACCTCTTGGCGCTGGAGTTTGCCATTGTCGGCCTCTATATGATCCTTGTGATTGCCCTCTGCCCCTTGTGCGTCTGTATCTACCTCTTTGGGGCTTGTCAGTGGTTGGAAAGGACCAGTTTTTTGAAGGCCAATTTCTGCTAAAACGTGGTGGTTAGACCTGTAAGAAGGCTTTGACAGTTTGCATAGATTTGGCTTTTTCTTCCATTTTCCGTAGTATCTCCTCAGCATTAGTACCAAACAGCACATCCTTTGGTAAAGGAGCATCTAGAAGTTTAGCTTTCACATGATCAGGTAAATTTTGTTCCCTAAGCCAGGCATGTCTGTGAATGACTGATCCTGTAGCCGCCGCTCTACTTGAGGCCTCTAGGGCATCATAACCACATTGTAAGGTGCGTTTACCCACTTGTTCTGCACTATGCATCATATCCTGTAACTCCTTTAAATCTGGTTGTTCAGGTTGAGACATTTTGTTCCTTGATTGTGATAACAGGAACTGTTGATATTTAAGCATATGAAACTGACAATTTAAAGCCCTCATGGCTAGGGTGGCCGAGGTATATACCTTTTTACCCCACCTTTCTAAAGATCTTGATTCCCTTTCTGCAGGAAGTGGGTTCTTGGCAGTGGAGGCCTTCAATCCCTTGGGGCCTTGTGAAATGGTTTCAGGGTCAGCATTATGGTTTTTGAAGAGAAATTGGTGAGAGCTGGGAACTCTGTAATACCTATCAGGTTTGACTGGTGCAGGAGGCAGAGAATCCGGGTTAAGACAAGCCTCCGAATATACATCATCCAGTATGTCCAAAACAGGGGGTATAGCCAGAGGTCTGTGTTGAGGTAACAAAAGAAATTCCCTAAGTCTTTTCTTGGAATCTGAAAAGTCTTGTCCTTCCCAATGGAAGTGTTCCCTCAAGGTGTGTAAGGTTTCCCCAAAGGAAAAATCCTCAGGGGGGGGATACAGACGGAATGGACTGTTCTGCATCCGAATCCTCAAAAGGAGAGTAAGAGCGTTCCTCTGCATCAGAATGTTCTGATAAAATGGATCCCTGATCAGAAGAGGGAGAATCTTCCTCCACTCTGGGTCTCTTGTCTGGAGGGTTGAGAACCTCTGATAAGAGTAATTAAATCCTCAGCCATTTTAAGCATCTGTTTTTTAGGCATGGGACCTGGAGATGGGCCCTGTGCAACAGGCCTCGTGGGATGCCTGGCTGCTTTGGATTTAGTAAAGGCCTTAATTCAAAAAGAAGATGAGGGCCTAAATACACCATGGGTGGAGGTGGACCTGTCCACATTAGTAGGCTCAACATTAGCAGAGGCTTCGGTTGTAGTCTGGGAAAGGGCCGAGGACCCAGCGGTCTCGGGTACAGAGGACACCGCCAAAGGAGTGTCGTCGGTAGTCAGGGACTGCAAAGGCATCTCACTGAGAACCGGACCACGTGTAGCCTGTTTTGACATGGTGTCGGCGGGGACCGCGGGCCTCGCGTGTCGGTCCTTTTCCTTGCGTTTTTTGGATAAAACGGTAGTCGGAGTGTCCGACGACATTTTATAATCAAAAGCTTTACCAAAGTAGTGCTGGGCGAACTCCGCCCGACGCTTAGTAGTGCGTTTATTGAAGGTAGCGCAAAAGCGACAGCCCGAGACGTCGTGGTCTGGGCCCAAACAAGGTATGCAGAGGGAATGGAAATCCTTATGCGGTATTTGCTTCCCACAAGAAATACAATTATTAACTTTTTCTGACATCGGTCTGAGGCAAGAAAAGTTTCCCCAACGGGGTACTTAGCTTTAATGAAGACTTCGGTTTCCAAAATATTCGTAATTCAGGAGCTGGCCGACCGGCACTTGCGAACTGCTTCTGCTTCGGGCACCGCGCGGCAAAAAAGACTGAAGAATATGGCGTCGGCTGTGTCTTATATACTCTGGCCTCACTGACGTCAGAAGAGAAAGCGACAACAACCGACGCCGGACCAAGACTTTGGAATTCGGCCGACCGAGGGACCGCCTGACGGCAGAGAACCCATCTGTGATTACTGCAGCTGTATGCACGATGAACATCTGTAGTGTTGTCCGTTCTTATCAATAGTTGACCTGGTTGTAGAAGGTCCTTGAAAGCTATAATAGCATTTATTACTGCTAGCATTTCTTTTTGATTGATGTGAAGGTGCTTTTCTTTTTGGGACCATTTGCCCTGAATGCACCAGTCTGTCATGTGCACCCCCCAGGCGTAGTCCGAGGCGTCTGTTGTGATGACTTGATTTGCTTGAGGCTTGCTGAATGGAAGACCTGTGTTTGTTTGACATGCTTGAGCCCACCACAGAAATTCCTTTTGCAGACATGGAAGTAGTGGTATTATTGTTTCCAAACTGTGGCTGTGTTGAGACCATATGTTTTTTAGGTACCATTGTAATTTTCTCATATGCAGCTTTGCACATGGGATTAGCAAGATGCAAGATGCCATGAAACCCAGAGCCTGCAAGATTTTCCTTGCAGTCAGCCTGGTGCAATTTGCCAGTGTACTGAAATATTGAATTAGTTGCCCCTGCTTCTCTGGCGTGAGGTAGGCCATCTGGGTGTTTGTGTCCAAATTGGCACCCAGGAAAATTATATTCCGATTTCTCTTTGTTGACTGTGTATCCCAGAGGGTTTAATAACATTATTACATAAGCCAGATGTTTCAGAAGAATGTGCTTGCTGTCCGCTTGGATCAGGCAGTCCAAATAAGGGTA
Source organism: Protopterus annectens (assembly GCF_019279795.1). Taxonomy (NCBI): domain Eukaryota; kingdom Metazoa; phylum Chordata; order Ceratodontiformes; family Protopteridae; genus Protopterus; species Protopterus annectens. The sequence continues at coordinate 1,340,579,225 of NC_056732.1, forward strand.
TATTTGTATCCCTTGAAGTCTGCAGTAGGCAATTACTGATGCCAGGCATTTCGTGAATACTCTGGGCACAGTAGATAAGCCAAAGGGCAATGCAGAGAATTGATAATGGGTTGAACCTGCAATAAATCTGAGGTATCTTCTGCAATTTTGTCTGATTGGGACATGCAGGTATGCCTCCTTGAGGTCCAATGTTACCAGCCAAGACTCCTTGCCCAGCATGGGAAGAAGTTGCTGTAGAGTGAGCATCTTGAATTTTGGTGCAGTAGGAATGTGTTTAGGATGGAAAGATCCAAAATAGGTCTCCAATCTTTTCCCTTCCTTGGCACCAGAAATAGCCTGGAATAAAAACCTTGACCTTGTTCGTGTGTAGGTACCTCTTGAATAGCTTTCATGTTTATAAGATCTGAAATTTGCTTTTGTGCCTCTGCCCTTTGATTGTGTGGCAGTTTTGGCACGCCTCTCATTTTTGGAAGGGTATGAAAATGGAATTTGTAGCCTCTGTTTATAATGTCCAGGATCCATTTGTCCTTTGTGACCACATGCCAATTTTTTGAGAATAGTGCCAGCTTTCCTCCTAAGGGGGCTGCCATTTGAGACCTGGTTGGCCTGCAAAGTGGAAAGTCATTGGGTTTGCTTTCTGAAAGATTGTGAGTTGTCCTCACCACCTCTTTGTGTAGGAGCTTGCCATTGTCTGCCTCTGTACGATCCTTGTGATTGTCCTCTGCCCCTCGGGCGCCTGTATCTGCCTCTTTGGGGTCTCTCCGTGGCAGGAAAGGACCAGTTTTTGGAAGGCCAATTTCTACTAAAACGTGGGGGTTGAACCTGCAGAAATTTTTTCACAGTTTGCATTGATTTAGCTTTTTCCTCCATTTTCTGTAATACTTCCTCAGCATTTGCCCCAAATAGTACATCCTTTTGAAGAGGGGCGTCTAGTAATTTAGCTTTGACATGATCAGGCAAGGTTTGTTCCTTGAGCCAAGCATGCCTGCGTATGACTGAGCCTGTAACAGCAGCTCTACATGAGGCCTCTAGAGCATCAAAACCACACTGTAAGGTACGTTTACCCACTTGTTCTGCACTATGCATCAAATCCTGCAACTCCTTCAAGTCTGGTTGTTCAGGTTGTGACATTTTACTTTTCAATTGAGATAACAGAAACTGTTGGTATTTTAGCATATGAAACTGACAGTTTAAGGCCCTCATGGTTAAGGTAGCCGAGGTATATACCTTTTTTCCCCACCTTTCTAAGGATCTGGAATCTCTCTCGGAAGGCAATGGATTTTTGGCAATGGAAGCCTTAACTCCCTTGGGTCCCTGTGAGATGGTTTCTAGGTCAGCAGCATGGCTTTTGTAAAGAAATTGGTGTGAGTCAGGAACCCTGTAGTACCTGTCAGGCTTAACTGGAGCTGGAGGTAGAGAGTCCGGGTTAAGGCAGGCCTCCGAGTAAACATCATCTAGGATTGTCCAAGACAGGAGGTATAGCCAGAGGCCTGTGCTGGGGTAACAAAAGAAATTCCCTGAGCCTTTTCTTGGAATCTGAATAATCCTGGCCTTCCCAGTGGAAGTGTTCCCTTAAGGTATGCAAAGTTTCCCCAAATGAGAAATCCTCAGGGGGGGATACAGAAGGAATAGACTCCTCTGCATCTGAGTCTTCAAAAGGGGAGTAAGACTGTTCCTGATCATCAGTGTGTTCTGAAATAATGGAGCCCTGATCAGAGGAGGGGGAATCTTCCTCCACTCTGGGCCTTTTGTCCGGAGGTGGCGGAGAACCTCTGATTAGAGTAATTAAATCCTCAGCCATTTTAACCATCTGTTTCTTAGGCATGGGGCCTGGAGATGGGCCCTGTGTAACTGGTCTCTTAGGGTGCATGGTTGCTTTAGACTTGGTGAAAGCCTTGATGGGGAAAGAAGAGGAAGGTCTGAAGACACCTTCAGTGGAGGTGGACCTGTCCACATTCTGTGTTTCAATGCCAAGAGTGGCTTCGGTATCTGTAGTCGGGGTGTGGGCCGAGGAGCCTGCGACCTCGGGTACAGGAGACACCGCCAAAGATGTGTCGTCGGTAATCAGGGGCTGCGTAGGCGCCTCACTGAGAACCGGACCACGTGTAGTCGGCTTTGGCGTGGTGTCGGTAGAGGCCGCGGACCTCGAGTGTCGGTCCTTGTCTTTGCGTTTTTTAGACAAAACCGGTGTCGGAGTATCTGATGACATGGTATAGTTAAATGCTTTCCCAAAAAAAAAGCTGGGCGAACTCCGCCCGACGCTTAATAGTGCGTTTGTTGAATGTAGTACAACAGTGACAGACCGAGACGTCGTGGTCTGGGCCTAAACAAGGTATACAGAGGGAATGGAAATCTTTATGCGGTATTTGCTTCCCACAAGAAATACAATTATTAACTTTGTCTGACATCGGTCTGAGGCAAGAAAAATTTTCCCCAACGGGGTACTTAGCTTTTAAGAAGACTTCGTTTTCCAAATTTTTCGTAATCTCAGGAGCTGGCCGACCGGCACTTGCGAACTGCTTCTGCTTCGGGCACCGCGCGGCAAGAAAGACTGAAGAAAATGGCGTCGGCTGGTTCTTTTATACCCCTGTCGCACTGTCGTCAGGGAAGAAGCGACGACAACCGACGCCGGACCTAGACTTTGGAATTCGGCCGACCGAGGACCCGCCTGATGGCAGGAGAACCCATCTGTTATGACTGCAGTTGTATGCACGATGAACATCAGGACTGCAACAGTGAATACACTCAGACATCTACATTTATTGTACACAACTGTACTATAGTCTTTGTGTTTCACTGTTGCAGTCATCACATTTGGGTTGATTCCCAAAGCTGAGGAAAAGGGTGGAGGCAGTTAAGGAAACTAGGGGCTGGCTAGGATGCCCTGCAAGACTGTAGAGGCAAACCCTGCCCTGGATTTGGAAAAGACAGGCAGGTGGTAATGTTTGGTAAAAGTGTGAACAGATGTCCAGGTGGCAGCCTCCAGGATGTCCCTGGTGGGGACTCCTCTGAGGAAAGCTGCAGAGGTGGAGACTGCTCTGGTGGAGTGAGTCCTGACCCCCTTGAGGGAGGCTTTCCATGTTGTTTGCAGCAGAAATGGATGCAGTGTGTGATTCATTTGCAAATGGTTTGTTTGGAGAAGGCTTTGCCTTCTGGCCCTGTAGCAAAGCTAACCAACAATTGATCAGACTTTCTGAAGGATTTGGTCCTGTCTAGATAGAATCTGAGCTGTCTGTGCACATCTAGAGAGTGCAGGATCCTTTCCCCTTGTTCTGGGGATTAGGGAAAAAGGTGGGCAAATGAATGGATTGGTTGAGAGCCACACTGGACACCACCTTGTGCATGAAGGATGGGTTAGTTCTGGGGGATACCCTATCAGCATGGAAGATGATGAAGGGTTCCACAGCCATGAGTGCTAGCAGTTTGGAGACTCTTCTGCCTGAAATGCTAGCCAGAAGGAAAGTGGTCTTCCAGGTGAGAAATTTTAGCTCTGCAGAAGAAGCTGGTTCGAAGGGGGGCAGGGTGAGCTGTTCCAACACAAAGTTAAGGTCCCAAGCTGGGGTTGGTGCTCTTCTGGGTGGCCTCAAGTTGCCAGCCCCTCTTAGGAACTGTTTTATCAAAGAGTGTGAGAAAAGGGGATGCTCAGTGGAGAAATGAGCAGAGATAGCAGAGGCATGAATTTTTATAGAGGAGAAAGAGAGGCCACTGTGTAGTTGGTCAGCTAAGTAATCCAGGATGAGAGGGAGGGAGGGCTGTGCCGTATTGGCTCCCTTAGCCTGAATCCAGGTGCAGAACCTTTTCCATTTGTTAGCATAAGACTTTCTAATGCTAGGGCGTCTGGCCTCACGTATAACATTTAGAACCTGTTTACTGAGGTTGACAGATTGATCGGGGGTTAGGGAATAGAGTGTCTGCAATTGGGGATGCATGAATTCCCCTTCCCTCTGGGTCAGGAGGTTTGGAATTTGAGGAAGATGCCATGGTGCCAGAGGGGACAGGCTGTGCAGCAAGGGTTACCAGTGCTGGCGAGGCAAATCTGGAGCTATAAGAATTGTCCTTGGTTTTTCGTCCTTTATTTTATGCAGTACCCTGGGGATGAGAGGTAGTGGAGGAAAGGCATAGACCGATAGATTGACCCAGGGGAAGGACAGGGCATCCACTTTCCAAGCCATGCAGTGATGTTCCCTGGTGCAGAATTTGCTGACCGGGTGGTTGGTGTAGAAGGCAAAAAGGTCGACCTTCTGGGTGCCCCATTTTTGAGTTATTAGGGTGAAGGTTCTTCTGTTGAGCTGTCACTCGTGTGGGTCCAGAAGATTTCTGCTTAATCTGTCTGCCAGAGAGTTGAGAGAACCTGGTAGGAAGTGAGCTAACAAGCTCAGTTGCATGGCATAGGCTGTGTGCCAAAGGGTCATGGCCAGCCTGCATAGAGAACAGGAGTGAGTCCCTCCCTGCTTGTTGATATACCACATCACAGTGGTGTTATCTGTTTTGATCAGCAGAGTCCCTGAGGAGAGAAGGGGCTTGAAAGCTATCAAGGCGTGCTGGACAGCCATCATCTCTTTTTGGTTGATGTGCAGAGGAATTTGCTGTGGGCTCCATTGGCCCTGTATGCATCTGCCATCCAGGTGTGCACCCCAAGCACAATTTGATGTGTCTGTCGTGAGGGTCTGGGCAGCGGGGGGTGGTGGTGGTGGTGGTGAGAAAGGTAGCCCCTTGTTGTGGGAGCATGCTGTTACCCACCAAAGAAAATCTTTTCTGAGGCAAGGAATTATAGGTATAAGAGTCTCCAGGTCTTGAGAATGTTGACACCAAAGGCTTTTTAGGTACCATTGAAGTTTCCTCATAGGTAGTCTGGCATATGGAATGAGTAGTATGCAAGATGCCATGAATCCCAGAGCTTGCAAGATCTTCCTTGCAGATTACTGGGGTCTGGTGGCTAGTTGAGAGAAGTAGGATGTCAGGAAAATTTGCTTTTCTGGTGTAAAGAATGCCATCTGGGATGCTGTGTCCAGGCTTGCTCCCAGGAATATAATCCTTTGGGTGGGCACCTGTTTGAATTTCTTTTCATTGATAGTGCACCCTAGGGAGGTAGTAGGGACTTTACAAAGGCCAGGTGCTTGAGCACCTTTTCCTGGCTGTCTGCCTGAATTAGGCAGTCGTATAAGTATGGGTAAATCTGGATATTCCTTTGTCTGCAAAAGGCAATGGTCAGAGCCAGACATTTTGTGAAAACTCTGGGAGCAGTAGATAAGCCAAAGAGAAGCACAGAGAACTGAAACTGCTGAGATCCTGCCCTGAAAAGGAGATATTTCCTGCATGAGTCCCTGATAGGAATGTGGAGGTAGGCCTCTTTTAGATCTATGGTGGCTAGCCAAGCGCCCTTGGAGAGTATGGGTAGCAGCCGCTGGAGGGTGAGCATTTTGAAATTTGGGATCACCAGGAAGGTGTTCAGAATGGATAGATCGAGGATGGGGCGCCAGGTGCCCTCTTTTATGGGTACCAGAAAACGTCTGGAGTAGAAACTTTGGTCTATCTGTTCTTCCGGAATGCGCTCTACTGCCCTCATAGAAAGCAGGGAAAGGATTTGCTTTTGAGCCTCTGCCCACTGGTTTGGAGGTAGATTTGGGAACCCTTTTGGGGTTGGAAGGGTGTGGAAAAAAATTTTTTATCCCTGGGACACTATGTTGAGAACCCAGCGGTCGTTGGTAATGGTGGCCCAGGTGTTTGCGTGAAAGGAGAATTTTCCTTCTAGGGGGTAAGTGAAGGTGGGCACAGGGAGGGGATAGGGAAGGTGAGTCATTGTGAGTTCTTACCATAAGGGGGTGGCTTAGAACTCTCTTGTTTTGAAATGGAAGTAGTCCACTGCTTAGATCTCTGCATTCCCTGTGGGTGCTGTCTGGTGGGTCTAGCTCCCCGGGGCCTGGGCTGGACTGGTTTAGTGAGAGCAGGAAAGGACCAATGCTTGGTGGGACATGCCTGCTGAACCTGGGTGGCTGGACCTGTAAGAAATCCTTAACTGTCTGCGTAGATTTTGCTTTTTCTTCCATCTTTTTTAAGACCTCTTCTGTCTTAGTGCCAAATAAGTTGTCTTAGCGCAAGGGGGCATCCAGCAATTTAGATTTGACATGGTCTGGCAAGGGCTGTTCCTTAAGCCATGCATGCCTTCTAATGACAGATCCGGTGATGCTTCTAGGGTGTCAAAACCACAGTGCAATGTGGTTTAGTTACTTGACTTACAGAATGCATTAACTCTTGTAACTCTTTAGATTCTGCATAAGCAGGAAAGGAGGGTATGTTGCTGAAATGTTAGCATATGGAACTGACAATTTAGTGCCCTGACAGCAAGAGTAGTTGAGGTGTATACTTTTTACCCCATCTGTCTAGTGCTCGGGAATCCCTATCTGAGGGGGTGGGATTCTTAACAGAAGTTGCTTCAACCCCTTTAGGCCCTTGAGAAATTACCTCAGGGTCAGCAGTAGGATTTTTAAAAAGAAATTTGTGAGAGTCAGGGACTCTGTAGTACCTGTCTGGTTTTCTGGGTGCAGGAGGGAGGATGTCAGGAGTCAAGCTGGATTCCAGGAAAACATCCTCTACAACATCCAGGACTGGGGGGGGGGGGTGGCCAAGGGTCTGTGTTGTGGAAGATCTAAGAATTCCCTGAGTCTCTTTTTAGACTGAGGGCTGTCCTGACTCTCCCATTGGAAATGCTCTCTTAAGGTATGAAGGGTTTCCTCAAAGGAAAAATCCTCTGGGGCAGAGGCTGAAGGGATGGAATCCTCTGCATCAGAATCCTCATAAGTAGAGAGGGGTTGCATGTCTTCATATTCAGATGCATCTGAGTCTTGTTCAGACAAAACTACAGGGGACAGATCTCTCTTCCTTTTGGAGTGGGTAGCTTGGCTTCCCTGATCAGCATGATAAGGTCTTCCGCCATTTTAAACATTTGAGACTGAGGCAAGGAAGCAGGTGCCCGAGATTGGGTCGTCAGTTTCTTGGGTGTGGTTCGTACCCTTGGCCTAAAAAACTCAGAAAGAATGGTAGTCACGAAAGAAGACCAGTTTGTGTCGAGAATCAGTAGTGCGAAGGAATTCCTCGGAAGCCGGTACCTTCTCAGCGGCTCCACACCCATCCAAGGTAGAGACGACTGCAGGATCCTTAGTCGAAGAAGAGTTTTGCGGCCTACCGGACTCCGAAAGGTCTTGGTAGCGGCCTGCGAATCCACAGATGCGGGCATCAGGGGCTGCAAAAGAGCCTCACTGAGGACCAGAGAACTGACTAGCTTAAAGGGGAGCGTCGTCGGTAAGTTTGGACCTGTGCGGTCTGTCTCTATCTTTACGTGTTTTTTGGAAGATCCGCTGTTGGATGGCTTACCAAAGCCATATTGGAGTTCGAGGACTGTAAGTGAAAATATCTAGCGACAATAAGGGCCCAACGATGGATATTTCTGGCACTGAACAAAGCACAGAAGCGACAACGGGGGATGTCGTGGTCTAGGCCAAAACAAGTGACGCAGTAAGAATGAAAGTCTCAGTGTGGTATTGGCTTTCCACAGGTGCGACAAGTGTTAACTTTTTCTGACATCGTGTAGTGCAAGAAAAAAGGATCCCCAATAGGGTACTTAGCTTAAGAAGACTTCAGCATCAATTCTGTAGATGAAACTCAGGTAGCAGCCAACAGGCACTCGTGTAAACTGCTTCTGCTTCGGGCTCCACGGTAAGAAAGACTGATGTAATGTTGTCGGCTGCCTTACTTTATACTACTGATGAACTGACGTCAGTCCTGAAGCAACAGCAACCGACGCAAAAATACTACGTCTCTGGTATTTGGGGAGGCCGAGGGCTACCCTGGCAGGGATAACCCAAATGTGATGACTGCAACAGTGAAACATGAAGAACATCCTCCAGGCCTCTGGACTGTACCGGCCCCGAGCTCTCCAGGGCCGAAACACCAAGGGGAAGGGACCAGTCTAAAAAACCAAGACAGGAATCCCCAACCAAGGAAGCCGGGGTGACTGCTTGGGTCCAGGTCTCCACCTGCACGGGGCGAGCAGATGGAGTCAGGGACGCTGATGTGGTGGGGGCAGAAGAGTCCCCGGAAATCCCCATTACTCTCTCTGTATGGTCCAGAGCCAGGAAGTCTGAAACTGCTCTGGACAGATGAGGAGAAACCAAAGAGGGGGTGGACAACGGCCCCTAGCTGGATGGGCCGGGGACAAGAGAAGCCCCAGCTCAATATGAGCTTTAAGAAAGGACCTTATCATCCTGCCCATATCTGGAGGGAGTAAACTCCTGCAGGATCTGGATGAAGCGGAGGACCTAGCTGGGGACTAGTGCCTAGAGCCCGAGGACTTCCCATCTAAAGAATGGCTTCTGTGCTTGGAGACAGTAGGAGACTGTCCCAAACCAGAGCCTGAGTGGGAATCCTCAATCACAATAGTGGGAGTTGACATTGATCCCGGCTCCGCCCTCCTTGGATCCAAAGACAAGGTAGGATCTGAAGGCCTGGATCCCACATGTCCCAAATCCGAGGGAGCTGGATCTGTGGCTGGTCCAGATCCTGCCAGATCCGAAAATCTCGGACCGGAGACCTTGGATCCAGGGGTCGATTCTAGAGACCTTGGATCTGAAGGTTTAAGAGTGGAAGCCCTGGATCCGTGGTCATGAGTCTTAGGAACAGAGAGCAATGGATCCAACCGAGTAGAGACTGGGGTCAAAGTCGAGACACTAGGATTCGATAGTCTTGGTTTCTTAGAAGAAGAAGACCCCCAAAAACAGGGGGACCTTCCTTTTGTGCTTGGAGGGTCCAGACTTGGCAGGGGACTGAGCCAAGGTACCCCTTGAGTCAACCCTTTCTACAGCTTATTTCAGAGCTCAACCAAAGCCCTGGGGTTGAATGCGGCACAAATGTTGTATTCAACCTCCAGGTGGTTAATGCCCAAGCAGTAAAAACACTCCTCATGCGAACTAGAAACAGGAATCCTCCGACCACGAGGAGCACTGCTTAAAGCCTACTGGCTTGTCAGACATAGCACCTAAGCCTAAGGGACAAGCTAACTCACAGCCACTAAATAAGCCAAGGTAGAACCAGAAAAAGCAAGCCGAAACACACGCGCGCATGCACGCACACACACACACACACACACACACACACACACACACACAGAGAGTGTAAAACACAAAAAACTACCTTAAAAAAAAGAGAGAGAAGTAAGGCAACTATATGCAAAGAAGAAAACACTACACTAACACACTACAGTACCAAACACTAGCCAAAAAGAAAGAATAATCATATACTTATCCCACAGCAGGAGCCAAGCCAAAAAACTACATCTGTAGCTAAAAGGCAAAAGACATCTGAGGGGTTACAGGACATGGGATCATGGGAGTGGGAGGAGCTTGAGCCTTGAAGCTGTCAGTGCCGGCTCGGATACAATGTCGGATCCACGACCCAGGAGTGAGGAATAGTGACATGGATAACATCAGATCATATGTTTTGGGAGTGTAACGAGTTGACAGACTTTTAAAATTCGCTACACAGTACTCTTGTCAGAAATTTTTTTTTTTTTTTTTTAGCAGAGATACAGAATCTGAACTGCCTTAACATAGTAAGGCCCTCAGTTTAATTCTGGTGGCTGCAGAAAATGGAAATCTAAGTTTAAACCAACTGTATTTGAAGTATTGAATACTGTAACACATTTTAAAGTACTGGAAGTGGGGTCTTTAGAAAAGGGTAGGAGCAAATTACATAGAAAAAAATTGGAATTGTGGGAACAATTTATGCAGAATAGTGTTGTGAAGGAGGAGCGAAGTTTAGGGGAAGACAGGGATTGATCAATTTATGTAATATTGGACTGATAATAATTGTATAAAAGAATACATTTGTAACTGTGAACATGCTAACATGGTTTGTTTTCTTTTATATAAATGGTGTTAAAAAATTCGAACTGCATATTATCAATATTTAGAAAGAATATCCTTGATCGATGGCCTTTGCCCATAATTCCTGATGTAACAGATTGAGAGCTATGTCAGAATGACGTGAAGTGAGTGAAGAAGAAAGAATATACTGGGACACTGAGCTACTAAAATGAGTGCCTTCACTTGGCATTAAGACCTGGACCTATACTGTTCATCAAAGGGAAGAGAGCCAACATCAGAAAAATCTATTTAGAAAACAGTAAAAGAAATTGGATAAACCACACATTGTAATGATTTACTGTTAAGAGTAGCCCACCTCAAGACGATGTCCTTTACAATTTTTTTTTTTGCATTTTTCCTGCAGTAAATGCCTTCCAAATCATTTTGTTATTTGAACTTAAAACAGAAGGAGCCCTCTCGGTTTCTTGTTTTCCTTTGCCACTTCTTTTTCCAGTTTTTTTCTTTCTACTCCTTTGACTTAAATGCTACAGTGAGAGGATATACTTATGACTTTTTTTGTTTCCTTACTTTGTTTTTCCTTTTCTTTTTTAACTAGTTAAGCTTTTCCTATAATAAGAACGTGTCAGTACTGCAACAGGCAGCACATTCGCCTTTTGTGCAGAAGGCGTTGGGTTCTGTTCCCACACTAGGTAAACCAAGTGCTGATACTGCATTATAAGGAGGGTGCTGCACTCATGTCTCATCCTTTGGATGCTACTTGCTGGAGCAGATGGTAACTTAGGTGGATATAAAAGATCCCATGGCAACTAACAAAAAGTGTAGGAGTCCTTTATTTATAAAAAAATAACATTATTTACAAGATATTACTTACAAAAATGGGATATTTAGAAAATATTTTTTTTCCATTTCTTTCCTTTACTACTGTACAATTATCTTACCAAGTTTTCATCCTCATTAGACCCCCACTCCTTTTCCATAACTAACATCTGATTTTACTCAATATTGTTGCTAAAATCCATTTCCATTAAATATAATTTTATTTACTCTTTCATTCCATATAACCCACACAACATAAAACATTTGATCTATCCTTTTAACATATTCTTTACTTCTATTCTTGTGACACCCATTATCCATACCTCTCAACCTCTTAGCAGAAGAAATCTGGACAAAGTCAGACATAATGGGGGGACAAAGGGCCAAAAATAGGGACACATTTTAAATATTGCTGTTATAAACTTAGAAAGTTGCTAGAATAACAATATTGTGTTGGCATGCATTTTCTGAAGGATATTAATTCTGAAACTTAAATGTATGTTATTTAGTGACTTTAATCCTTACATCATCACAGTGACTTGTCAAAAAACACAGTCTTTATGAGGAACAGACCAACAACATGAGGCGAAAATCTGTACAGTTGAGAGGTATGCACCATATCTGCTTCTTTTACATTTTCAAATAAATTTTCTTTATATAACTTTTCCCATAATTTTACTAGTCTTTTACATTTCAAAAACATGTTTTGTAGTTTCCTCTTCTCCACAATAGACATATTCTTTCACTTTTATTTTTATAGGACATATTTCCTTTTACTAGTAATTTATTTATTACGAGCATCCACAGAAATCTTGAATTTGCACCACTTACTTCTTATTTTCCAGCTTTAATTTCTTCTTGTTAGATTTTCCATGAGTTAACGTAATACTGTATTACATTTTATACCATATTTTCTTCTCTTTTTCTACTTAATTTTCCAAACCAGTATTGTTTCTTGATAACTAATATCTACTTATACATTCTTTTTCTCTTTCACTCCTTTTCATCATCTCTTAGAATTTGTCATACTTAAACATTTTTACAATTAATCTCTCATTGTTTTCATTTATCCACTTCAACACTTTATACAAGTTTAGAGAAGCATCATATACCACTGGGTTTATTAATCATAAACTTCCTTCTTCTTTATTGAAATACAAAACTCCTCTTTTTACTGGATTCAATCTAGAACCCCATATGAATGAAAAAAAGTATATGCAATAATTATTTTTCAAACATTGCTGGCTACATAAGATACTCTAATTGTCTGATTAATAATATTAAATTTATCAATTCAACCTTTTTTGTAAATGACTACATATATATTTTCCAGAAAGAACAAATTTCTTTAATTCTTCTGTTATTTTTCCCATTGAATTCTACTTGCATTCCGATTCCCAAATGTTATATCTAACACAGACATAGCATTCATTATAAAATATATTCTCCCCAGCTTAACCACTTTACTCAACCATTTATTTTTCTCTCTGTTTAAAGTCATGCCTATTGCTTCTAAACAATCATTTAAACAAAATATTGTTTCTTTTACAGAAGTTGTATTTTTGCAATCACTATTATATTATCCATGTACATTAATAAAACTGGAATTCTTAACCCTTCATTTATTATATAGCCATCATCCACTTTAAAATTTAGCTGACATATTATTGCATTAATAACTAAAGTAAAAAGTATACAATTCACTGGGACATCCGTGTCTTATACCCCACGTGTATTTCTTCACTTAACCAACTATTTACTAAAACTATCACTCTATTTTACGTGGCCATATAATTTGTCACTTACACTGTATTCTTTCATTATCACACACAAAATTTCATGTCCTATTAAGATCCCCTATAAGAAGTTTAGTTTCTTCTCTTCTATTTATGACATAATCCAGAATCTCTCTCACAATCACTAATAAGTCTTGACTTCCTTTTCCCTTTAATACTATCTTCCACAACACTTTTCATCTTAGTTTCAATTCTCTTCAGCATTATTTTCATAAAAATCTTACAGTGAGTACTATTCAGTACTATCGGTCTCCAGCTTTTTAAATGACTTTTATTTTTTTTCTTCCAATTAAATTTAGGTATTCCACTACAAAATTCTTTATACAAGAATCCTTCATTTAAACATTCAATTATTTTTTTAAATATTTTCTTTGTGCCATTACATTAGTATTTTTATACATTTCACATCCTAATCCATTTGCTACTGCAACCAAATCTATATTCACTTTTCCTAATAATTTATGTAACTCATATAAACAGATCTCCTTTTCAAATTCTTTCTTTTCTTGCTCTGAATTTTCCATATTATCTTCAATTTCTTCTTTTTTCCTTAAACATTTCTTGTACGTACTCTACTACAAGGTTCATAATTTGTTCCTGGAGTCTTTTTATTTCCCCTTTTACATTTTTCATTTCTCTCATTACACTATCTTCCTTCACTGGTCTACTTAAATATGCTGATACTTCTCTTTTCCCTAGCAAGAAATACTTTTACTTAAAGAGAAAATCCTTATTTTTTTCTTGATTGGTTCCATACAATTCTTGCTTCCATACAATTCTTTTTATCAAAATACTGTCACTTTTTGTAAATCTAATGCATCTTTATATGCTCTTCTACACTTTGCTATCTACTTTTCCTACTTCATAGTGCCCGTATAAGAAACATGTTTTATATTGTACCTTAAAAGTCATGCACCAGTCAGACTTTTATAAAATACTCTCACAGTAATATGATCTCTCCATAACTGCATTATTAATTTCTTTCCTTATCACGTGTATTTTTTTGTTTCTTTGTTAGTTTTATTACATATAAGCTCCAAGGATTATAGCTCTTCTTTTCATATCTCCCCAAAATTTCCATTTCATATGCATTCTCAAATATAAAGTCACAAAATGTCTTTCTAAGAATAAATGCTTTTACCTCTTGAGCTTTTACACCCAAGGGAACCATTACCTTTCCCCAAACTTCACATCTATCCAGTTCTTTTTATTCTTTATTTTGAATCCTCACCAAATACTTCCATGTTATTCCCCTTTGCTGGCTTTCACTTTTTCTGCATTTAATTTATTTTCCATTTCCTTTTCACCATTCAGGATAGATTCTTCTTCTTTCTGAATTTTATCAATAGAAAGAGCTCCTTCATTCTCCAGCTCTCATCACCATCTCCTTCAATAAATCATCCTGCAACCCTCCTGCTTGGAGGGTTGCAGTAACATAAGCTTCACCTGCAGAGTCTTCTTTTTTTAATTTCAGCAAACAAATTTTGCTGAAAAACAACTTTCAAATCATCCACAATCTCTCTACTGCTCTCCACCTCCCTGGCATTTACCTCTGTGCTTTCTGTCATCTTTCCCTCTTCGTACATCTTCCCTAGGAACTAGGACATGCTAGGAACAGGACATGTGCACTACAACAAAAGTAGGGGAAGTTTCTCAATGCTGGCCAAATTTCCTCAAGTAGTATAAATACCACCACAGGTCATCCTTGAAAAGAGGCTACTAGCCTATTGGGACTAACCCAGTTAACAAAAGGCAAACAAATAAATAAAATAAAAAGAACACACTGAATTTATTCATGTCTGCAGAGCATTATAATGCCTTCCTTGAATGGTGCTATCAGCACCAGCTCCATAATGTTGTGTAAAACGCCTACAGCCCAGCACGCCACATCTGTGTTTTGAAACTTTTCAAGGCTTTCTAGTCACAATTACAGATGCACACAAGATTCTTCACTAAAAGATCTCCTGTTTCTAAGTGCATGTACCACAACATGCTGCAAACTGAATTTGGTACACTTCAGAACATTCCCCTCCCCCGTCAACTTGCAGTGCTCCACTGATCTTCATGCTGCTGACTTACAGTGGCTACTTCCTCTAAGATGCACATAATGCACCTCACCTCCCACCATAAACTTGTAACGTCTTACACAATGTTTAGGTATCGACTCTATGCCCCTGACCTTTCAGAAATTCACTGATGTGATCATAGAGTCTAGCTGTTTGGCTGTGCATATATGGGAGGGGAATGTTCTGAAGTGTACCAAATTCAGTTTGCAGCATGTTGTGGTACATGCACTTAGAAACAGGAGAGCGGCTACATCTGCATTTTTATTTTTTTAAATTAGCAAAACAGTTCCCCAAAAAAACAGCAGGTGTTATTATTCAGCATTACATGGTGCCTTGAATGACTGTCACTTTAGACACAAAACTTAAGGATACTGAGAGAAGAATTCCTAAGCCACTCACCTTTTTGAAAAATCTAAAGTGAGCAACATGATAAACCATCTTATTTGTTCAGAATAAGTAATGTGACGGATCAATTTTTCATCCAGTACTGACTTTCTGGATTACACCCGCTGTCTGTTGGAATAACTTCTAGCTGTGCATGACACAGAACAGGTTAAGTGGATACTAAAATGAACAGTAGTACTGCTAGTCTATTAGTTAAGGAGAAAAGGAAACAAACACAAGTGGCTTTTTCACTATATATTTTGTTCATGAATCCTTTTTCCAACTGTCATGATTTTATTTGATACATACTAAACAAATCACAGCACAGGATTTAAAGGTTTATATATACAATACACTTCCTATTCTGTCAAGATTTATTTCTAAAGAATGTGCCTATCAGTACTTCTTTAATCTCCACAATCAGTTGCTGTCTAGTTCTGTAAGTGATCCGTTTATTATTACAAAGACTAAAGAGGATCAACCATAAACTTGAAAAAAGTTCATTTTAAAATTACAAGCTTTCACCACCTCTTATCAATGTTTCGTCTCTCTTGATTAAGCCTTAGGTATAAGACAAACACTTGTAGTTTTGAAATAAACTTTTCACAGGTGTATGACTGAGCTGATCTAGTATGTTATTTACTGTATGGCATATTTTTTCATACTCATCAAAATACACACCCAAGAAATTCAGCTGGTAACATAGTTATAATATAAAAGCCTAATTCTATTACCAATGGGACTAACTACTAGCAAGAAAATTAGACTACATGCAAAGAATACAATAATATAAAATTTGACTTTTAAATCACATTGCCAGTAAGATAAAGTGTAATAATCCTTTTGTAACAATAATCCTAATAAAAGTAAATCAAGTTACTTGTCTTAAGACAGAAATGGGAGCAAATGCAACACAGCTGAGGCTTCGCTTACTTAAGAATGTTTTTTTACCTCATTTATGAAATGCAAGAGTACAAGGGTGGTTAACCTAATTAAATGTGTACATATTTTTTTTTGGGGGGGGTGATGTTATGATTCAAAAGCAAAAACAGAGATTTTAAACATTGCAACGGTATTTTATAAGTATAAAAGTTACACTTCTCAGTAGTTACAGAATGGTTTAAAATGTATTGTTCTGTTGTTTACAACATTAATTGATGACTTTATGAAATAAAGCAGTTGACCGATCACAATAATATTACATTTTTCTTACTATGTAATGTAAATTGGTTTTGTCTTATCTTCATAGATTTTGTCTGGTATGACTTTGAACAGTGGTTTTGTCTTCATGCTGCTGAAAAGGGTCTTTGGTTAAAAAAATACATAGTTAGAATGTGTAGTAGTTCAAATAACTAAGAGCACAGGAAATAATCATTTAAACATAGTATTATGCTATTGAAACCCAGGTGTAAATGTAAAACCACAATGGGAATACAACTCTGAACATAAGAAACGTTGTGAGATTTTAACTAGCCTGATATTTCAGGGACTAATTTGACAACTAAAACATGCTACAAAAGGAATGCATAGATATTTTACTGCATGGTATGACACAGCTAGTCCATGAAAATTCCAAAGGGGAGAATACTTTGGATATTGTTACTACAGATAACCCTAACATAATTTGGAAGTTCTGATCATTTCAACTAGAGTTAAAATCATGTGACAAAGTCAGTCAAAAGATATAACTATAGTATAACTGATTATGAGCATCTATTAAGCTCCATAAAAATATGGACAGGTATAAACTACAATGGAAACGTATTATGGATAGAATGTGCTGCAAAACCTTTTAAGAAGTAATTCTGAAGCTACTTAACTGTTATGGTGGAATAAGGAATTATGTCAATTACACAGAAAAAATGTAGAGAATATAAGTCATAAAAACAATTCCCTATACAAAAAATATTAATATCCTCAACTAAAACAGAAAAATACAATGAAAATAAACTTACTGAAGATTCAATTAAGGTTTTTTTTACAGGTACATAAGTTCAACTAACTGTGGATTTACACAAGTTCCATGTAGATCAGTTATACTAGGATACTTGATACTAGAATGATTGCAACACAATTTAATAAATATTTTGTAAATGTGCATAAAGTTATAGAACAGCTTAAAACAGAACAATGGTTTATAGAATTTGTCAAACAATTTATTTAGAATATAAATATATTTAAACAAAATTAATAAAGCCTAATCTATGGAGCCCGACATACTATTAGCTGTCGATAAAAATAATAAATATAAAATAAAAAAAAACTGCTTCACACCAAAAACACACTTTAAGAAACAATCACAACTGGTAAGCACTTTCATTCTAACAAGAACTTCATCAGACCAAGTTGCATATAAAATACACAATCCATATACACCTAAGATAAAAGTCACATGACATATTAATTGCAATGATTTAACCCTTTCCTCTTTAAAACAATTTTTAAATTTTCTCTGCCAGTAATCCCTGGATAGACACAGGCATTAAGCCTTACCTGCCAACAATACTCTTTCCAGTCTAATTCATCTTCTGCATCTCACCTGGAATCATAATTTAAAACTTGATCAATTACAGAAAACTTATAAATAGCTGTCCGATTAGAATGATTTAAAGCTGCATGCTTCACCAGTGCATTAGTTAATTATTTTTTCTTTACAGCTCTCAGGTGCTCATATACCCTAATATAACCCCCCCCCAATAGTACTCCCTATATAAAAGCTGGGACAAAGCCCACAAATAACCATATATACTACATATTTAGATTTACGATCAAACTTATACGGTAAATCAATAGAATAATTCCTCGCCTCTACAAAAACTTTATCCCCTACTAATACATGCCTGCACTGATTACAACTCTCACATATGAACATCCCTCTAGAAATACCCCTAGTTTTGTGACTATTTGTATAAAAAAATTCTTTAAGATTCTTCCCTCTTGCATTTACAAAAATCAGGGCTTCACCAATAAAGTACAGTTGTGTATACTTACCATAAATGTAGATGTTCAAGTGTATTCACTGTTGCAGTCACCACACTTGTGTTATCTTCCTGCAGGTAAGCCCTCAGTCGTCCCGAATACCAGAGTCTTGGGATTTCTGTGTCGGATGCTGTCACCTTATCCATGACGTCAGGTCGTCAGGGGTATAAATCATGCAGCCGACACCATTGCAACAGTTTTTCTTGCCCCAGATGTCAAGAGTCCCCAAAAAAGGAAGCAATCAAATTGTGTGGAACACCTCCAGTAAAAAATAAATACCATTTCCGTAACATATGGGCAAAAAAGAGGATAGGTAGAAAGTATAGAAAGACAGGGGGCTGGAGGGAGGGTAACCAGGCCTGCAACAGTGAATACACTCGGAACATCTACATTTATGGTAAGTGTACACAACTGTACTATGTTCTTCGTGTTTCACTGTTGCAGTCATCACACTTGGGCTGATTCCCAAAGCTGAGAAAGGGTGGAGGCAGTCAAGAAGTACTAGGGCTGGCTAGTAGGCCTTGTAAGACCGCTGTGGCAAATCCAGCCCTGGATTTAGAAAAGATAGGCAAGTGGTAATGCTTGGTGAAGGTGTGTACAGAACTCCAGGTTGCAGCTTCCAGGATGTCCCTGGTAGTCATTCCCCTGAAAAAAGCTGTGGAGGTTGAGGTAGCCCTAGTGGAATGAGGCCTGATCCCTGTGGGGTAGGTAGGTTTTCCATGGTGTTTGTAGCAGAAATGGATGCAGTATACTATCCATTTAGAAATGGTTTGTTTCAAAATGGCCTTGCCCTCTGCCCCTATAGCAAAGCTGACTAGCAGCTGGTCAAATTTTCTGAAAGGTTTAGTCCTGTTAAGGTAGAACCTGAGCTGTCTTTGAATGTCCAAGGAGTGCAGGATCCTTTCTCCTTTATTCTGAGGATAGGAAAAAAGGTTGGCAAATGGATGGATTGGTTTAAAGCCACAGTGGATACCACCTTCAGTATAAAAGATGGTAAGTCCTGAGGGAAAACCTGTCTGCTTGGAAGATAATGAAGGGTTCCACAGCCATAAGGGCCTGTAACTCAGACATTCTTTTTGTGATGGCTAACAGTAAGGCTGTTTTGCAAGAGAGGAATTTTAACTCTGCTGTAGCAGCAGGCTCAAAAGGGGGAAGCGTGAGCTTCTCTAGTACAAATTTAAGGTCCCAGGCAGGGGTAGGAGCTCTCCTTGGGGGTCTTAAATTGTGAGCTCTTCTCAGGAACTGTTTGATCAGAGGGTGAGAGAAGAGGGGTGGCTCAGTATTGTAATGAGCTGAGATGGCAGAGGCATGAAACGTAACTGATGAGAAGGACAGGCCTTTGTGCAGCAGCTCTGCTAGATAATCTAGGATTTGAGGCAAGGAGGGCACGGCTGTGTACTTCCCCTGAGACTGGCTCCAAGAACAGTATCGATTCCACTTTTCTGAATAGGATTTCCTAGTACTGGGCCTCCTGGCCTCAAGGATAACATCCAGCACCTGTTTGCTGAGGGTTGCTTGTGATGTATTCAGGGAATAAGCCAGGCTGCCAGGTTCAGGGTTTGCAGCCGAGGATGCAAAATCTGTCCCTCCTGCTGGGACAGCAGAGAGAGGGTCTGATGTGGGTGCCAGGGTGGCACTGCTGTCAGACTGCATAGGAGTGGGTACCAGTGCTGGCGTGGCCAGTCTGGTGCAATAAGGATTGTCCTTGGCCTGTCCTGTTTGATCTTGAGGAGTGCTCCTGGAAGTAAGGGCAGATGGGGGAAGGCATAGATTGAGAGGTTTTCCCATGTGAAGGATAGGGCATCCAGTTTCCAAGCTTGGCTGTGGGGAATTCTGGTGCAAAATTTGTTTAGTTGATGGTTTTTGGGGGACGCAAAGAGGTCCACCTCTGGCATCCCCCACCTGTGTATTAGAAGTTTGAATGAGTTTGGTTCCAGTTTCCACTTGTGTGGGTCCATTAGATTTCTGCTTAAGTCGTCTGTCGGTGAATTTTGTTTGCCTGGCAGGAATTGAGCTTGCAGGTGCAGTTGGTTGCTTAAGGCTGTGTTCCACAGAGCCATGGCTAACCTACAGAGTGGGTAGGAGTGAGTCCCCCTCCTGCTTGTTTATGTACCACAACTGTGGTGTTGTCTGTCTTTATCAGGAGTTGTCCTGGCAGGATAAGGTGTTTGAAGGCTGTCAATGCATTCTGTACAGCTAACATTTCTTTTTGATTGATATGCAGGTGAATTTGTCCTGGGCTCCATTTGCCTGCCACGTGAGCACCCCATGCATAATCTGATGCATCTGTTGTCAGAGTTTGGACAATGGGGAGTGGTGAAAAAGGGAGTCCCTTGTTGTGGTTGCAAGCCTCTGTCCACCAAAAAACTCTGTCCTTAGGCACGGATTGATAGGAATCACTGTTTCCAGGTCCTGGGAATGTTGACACCAGAGACTTTTCAAGTACCACTGAAGTTTCCTCATATGCAGTCTTGCATATGGAATCAATAGAATACATGAGGCCATGAAACCTAGGGCTTGCAGTATTTTTCTTGCAGATAGCTGGGTTTGGGTGGCCAGTTGTTTGAAATAAGTTGTCAAATAAACCTGCTTTTCTGGAGTGAGGAATGCCATCTGGGAAGTTGTGTTCAAGCTTGCTCCCAGGAATACAATCTTTCGACTGGGTACCAGATGTGATTTCTTTTCGTTGATGGTATACCCCAGAGAAGTTAGGAGTCTCTCTACAAATGTCAGGTGATGAAGTAGCAATGCCTGACTGTCCGTCTGAATCAGGCAATCAACCAAGTATGGGTAAATTTGAATATTTCTGTACCTGCAGTAAGCAATGGCTGGAACCAGGCACTTTGTGAATACCCTGAGCGCAGTAGATAAGCCAAAGGGAAGTGCAGAGAACTGATAGTGCATACAGACTGCCCTGAAACATAGATATTTCCTGCAAGATTCCCTTATGTGGATGTGCAGATAAGCTTCTTTTAAGTCTTGGGTGACTAGCCAGGAGTCCCTGGCTAACATAGGAAGGAGCTGCTGTAAGTATTTTGAATTTTGGTACCACCAGGAAGGTGTTTAGGGATGACAGATCCAGAATAGGGTGCCAAGAGTTCTCTTTCCTGGGCACCAGGAACAGGCTCGAGTAGAAACCCTGTCTCCTTTGCTCTGTTGGCAAAGGTTGAACAGTCCTGATAGTGATAAGAGAAAGTACTTGCTTTTGGGCCTCTGTCCACCGGTTTGGAGGAATGTCTGGCAATCCGCTTGGGGTTGGCAGAGAGTGGAACTAGAATCTGTATCCCTGGGATACAATATTTAAGACCCAACGGTCCTGGGTAATAACTCCCAGTTTTTTGCATGCAGGGCGAGTTTTCCTCCTAGGGGTGCAAGTACTTGGGCATGGCTGGGAAGGATTAAGGACAAGTCATTGTGAACTTTTTCCATAGGGGGTGGCTTACCACTCCCAGTTTTTGAGGAGGGAGCACTCCATTGTTTAGATCTGTGTATACCCTGAGACTGTAGTCTTTGTGGTTTGTTGCCCCTGGGTTTGGGCTGAGAAGGTCTGGAAGGGACTGTAAAGGACCAGTTTTTTGAAGGCCAATGCCCACTGAATCTAGGTGGCTCTACATGTAAGAAATCTTTAACAGTTTGCATGGATTTAGCTTTTTCCTCCATCTTTTTAAGAACTACTACTGCTTTAGAGCCAAACATTCTTGGTTTAATGGAACATCAAGTAATTTTGCCTTGACATAGTCTGGCAAGATTTGTTCCTTCAGCCAAGCATGTCTTCTCAGAACAGACCCAGTGACAGCAGCCCTGCAAGATGCTTCTAAGGCATCAACACCACACTGCAAAGTATGTTTACCAACTTGGTTTACAGAATGCATTAAGTCCTTATTTTCTGCACAATCAGGAATCAACAACATTTTTTGTTTAGTTAGATCAATAATATGCTGCTGGTACTTCAACATGTGAAACTGGCAATTTAAAGCCCTGATGGCAAGAGCTGCAAAGGTATAAACCTTCTTACCCCATCTGTCTAGAGCCCTAAAATCCCAGTCCGAAGGGGTACGGGTTTTTGGCTGTAGGCACCTTAATACCTTTAGGTCCCTGGGAAATGGTCTCTGGATCCGCAGAGAGATTTTTAAAGAAAAATTTGTGAGAGTCAGGTACTCTGTAGTATCTGTCAGGCTTTCTAGGAGCAGGTGGTAAAGAATCAGGGGTAAGGCTGGATTCCATGAAGACCTCATCCACAATATCCAGGACAGGGGGAATAGCTAGAGGCCTATGCTGAGGCAAGTCTAAAAATTCCCTGAGTCTCTTTTTGGACTGAGTGTTGTCCTGGCATTCCCAGGGGAAATGCTCTCTTAGGATATGCAAGGTTTCACCGAAAGAAAGGTCCTCTGGGGGGGAGGGCTGAGGGGATTGAATCCTCTGCATCTGAGTCCTCATAAGTAGATAAGGGTATGTCCTGGTAATTACAGGGGTCAGAGTCATCAGACTCATGATCTGAAGAATCAGAAGGGAAAATCAATTATTTGTCTTTTAGAGGGGGAATGCTGGCTTCCCCTAATTAAAGTAATAAGGTCTTCAGACATTCCAAGCATTTGTTTCTGTGGCATGGGAGCTTGAAAATGTGCTTTGGTCAGTTTCCTAGGTGTAGTGCGAACTCTGAGCCTGAGAAATTCGGCAGATTTAGTAATTAACGAAGGAGTCAGTTTGATACGAACATCGGAAGGTCTGAATACACCCTCAGAAGCTGGTGCCTGCACAGGGGCTCTGGACCCATCCAAAGTAGAGACATCCGCAGGTTCCATAGTCGAAGAAGCATCTCGTGGCATACCGGACTCGGAATAGGCCTGGGAAAGCGCCTCACCGAGTACCGGCGGGCTGGCGACTAGCTTAACGGAAGCGTCGTCAGCAGTTTTGGACCTATGCGGTCTGTCTCTGTCTTTATCTTTGCATTTTTTTTCAGAAGATCGGTAGTTGGATGGCTTACCGAAGCCATTTTGGAATACAGAGAACAAGGGTGAAAGAATTTAGAGACAAAAATAGCCCAATGACGAATAGTTCGGGCATTGAACAAGGTACAAAACCGACAGCTAGGGACGTCATGGTCTGGGCCTAAACAGGTGATGCAGTAAGAATGAAAATCTCTGTGAGGTATTTGCTTTCCACAGGCAAGACAATTGTTAACTTTTTCTGACATCGGTTAGAGCAAGAAAAAAGGATCCCCAATGGGGTACTTTGCTTTAGAAGACTTCAGGTTTGAAACTCGAAAAACGAAAATTTCAGGTAGCTGACGACTGGCACTTGCGAACTGCTTCTGCTTCGGGCTCCCACGCGGCAAGAAAACCTGATGTAATGGTGACGGCTGCATGTTTTATACCCCTGACGACCTGATGTCATGGATGAGTCGACAGCATCCGACGCAGAAATCCCAAGACTCTGGTATTCGGGCAGACTGAGGGCTACCTGCAGGCAGATAACCCAAGTGCGATGACTGCAACAGTGAAACACGAAGAACATCATTCTTTACATCTTGGAAGTTCATCAAGAATTTTCAATTACTCCTGATTATTTTCTTAATGTTGAAATCATCTACCGAATAAGGAAGTAAACAGGCTAAAGCATAAACATTACTAGAACTATTCCTATTAACCTGCATTCTATTATTATTGTTCGAAGTACAAACACCACCCGTCAAAATTCTTTTAAGTACATCATCCATCATCTCATCAACCACACCAGGAGGATACCCTCTAACAACAAACTTTGTTTTAAGAGAATTACATTCTCCATAGAAATGGCCATCATCTTCAGTTAACCTACTGACTCAATCAAATTGACCTTTTACAATACTCTTCTTGAGCTTAATTCTATGCATACTATTGTAAAACAAATCTGAAACTAAAGTTAAATAATTCATAAAATCCAATAAAGCACTGATAAAACAAAATCAAATAAAGCACCCAATTTTTGTAAACACGAGGGAAGAATCTTAAAGATTTTTTTAATAGAAATAGTCACAAAAGTAGGGGTATTTCTAGAGGGATGTACATAAGTGGGAGCTGTAATCACTGAAGGCATATATAGGTTCATAGGTAGGTACTAGGCTATCTGCCCGAAGGCATTTATAAGCCTAGCTGGAATGTGCTGGCTTTTGCCGCTCCCTTAGATTAGTTCCCAGTGCCTCTGTCCAGCAGAGCCACTGAAGTGATCCCTGGGGTAAACTTTGTTTCCCATCCACTCATCAAGGTTTCTCTTGAAAAGGGTTAGCGGATAGCTCTGCCTAATGTAGATTGGAATCTTGTTCCAGAGCATGGGAAGTCTCTGGGACAGGAATCTATCCCTCCAGCATGTCCTATTTATTGTTGTGGTGAGGTCTAGATCCCTGGAGCATGTGGCTCGAGGGGATATGGTTTTCTTTAGGTGGAGCATGTCCATCAATTCTGGGTTGGACATGGCCTTGTATGTCTGGCAGAGATCACCTCTGAGTATGCGGTATGCAACAGAGTACAGCTGGAGTTTCTTCAGTCGAGCTGCATAGGGCATCTGCTTGAGGCCAGTGATCCACTTGGTGAGGTACTTCTGTGGTCTTTCCAGTTGTTGCAGGTGTCCTGTAGCATTACATCCCAAATGGGGCATTGTACTCTATGATGGGTCTGATGAGTGATGTGTAGAGGGGCCCAATGACCTCTTTCGATCTGGATGCAAACCTTTTTGTGATTAGGTGGGCCACATAGAAGGATTTTCTAACCACTTTGGCAATGTGATTATCAAAGGAGAGGTTACTATCTACTTGGGTCCCCAGATCCCTTATTATATCTTCCGTATTTAGGGGGCTACCGCCTGTGTGATAGTTTGTGGGTACTTTGTTTTTTCCAAAGGGGATGACTATGCACTTTTTGGCATTTAGCTTGAGGCCATGGTTTTGACATCAGGTATCAGTCTCAGTGAGACCCTTTTGGAGGATGTCTGTGTCAGCCGGAAAGTCAATTATAGCCCCTAGTTTGCAGTCGTCTGTGAATTTGGTATAGTCCTCCTGTGCTTGCCTGTACCTCTGAGAAGTATATGCCGAACACTAGGAGTCGTAGGAATGAGCTCCCGCAACTCTTACCATGTGGGTTCTGTCCATGAGCCAGTTGGCAACCCACCTCGTGACGTAGGGGTTTATACTCAGGCTGGTGAGCTTGTCTATAATACCAGAGTGGAGAATGACGTCGAAGGCCTTTGCGAGGTCTAGGTAGGCTGTGTGGACCACCTTTCCCTCATCTATAGCCTTGGTAACTGTCTCAAAGAAGTCCATCAGGTTTAGGAGGCATGATCTGCCCTTAACAAAGCCGAACTGGGTAGGGTCCAGTGTTTGGAGGTTCCCAATGTCTCTGTTAATTTGATCCATGATGATGCACTCCATATCTTTGCAGACCAAGCTAGTCAGGCTTACAGGGAAATAGTTCCCGGGGTCTGTTGTGGCTCCATCTTTGTGGACTGGAATAACTGTTTATGTGTGCGCCACTCTGTGGGCACATAGCCTGTGGAGAGGCTGAGTTTAAACAGTGTGTTTAGGTGAGGGGTTAGTTCATCTTTGAGCTCGTGTGGGACGCAGCCTGGGACACCGTCCGGTCCGGGCTGTTTTAACCCGAGTGTCTGTGATTTCAGGGGCACTACGTTCTTCTGGTATAGTTATGGGACCTTTTGGGGGTGAGAGGGGAGTGAAGTTTGCACTGAACCGGTCTGCCAGGATGTTGGCTACATCGGTTGGTTCAGTGTATTTTGTGCCATTCTGCACTAACTCTGAGCAGATCTGAGAATTGCCACTTAGATTCTTGACATAGCTAAAGAATGCCTTGTGGTTATCTTTGGAGTCCATTGCAATTTTTCTTTTGAAGCTAGCCTTGGATGATTTTATGATGGAACGTAGTTTCTTGCTGACACTGATCAGGGATGTCTTCCCTTCTTGGGATTTTACTCTTTTCTGTACTAGTTTCCTCCTTCTATTGTATAGCTTGTTTATGGCAGGGGTCCACTAGACTGGTTTCCTTTTCTTGGAGGAGTGAGTCTTGGTTTTGTTTGGGACAGCACGATCCATGCATTCTTGTAGGTGCCCGTAGAATGCATTAGTAAAGGATTTTGCAACTTGGACAATATCATCCTTTAGCATGGGGGCTTTGAAATTTCCCACCTCGGTCTTAAGTAACATGAAGTTTGCTTTTGAAAAGTTTTTCACAGTGGTTTCTTTGACCGGGGGTGGTGGTGGAATGTGGATATCCAGAGTGATTAGTTTATGGTCAGATCTAACCAACGATGGGTTGACATCCGGTGTGGAACACCGTCGCCCATGTTGGTGACGACCAGGTCCAATATGTTGTCACCACTGGTGGGGGTGTTGACCAGTTGATCCAGGGCGTTTGAGTTTATAAATTCTAGGAAATGTTGGGAAAGGGAGTTTGTACTTCAGTAGTTCTCCCAGTTAATGTTTGGGTAATTGAAATCACCCAATATCACGGTGTTTGGTAGGACCTTTATGTTTCCCAGTGTTTCCAGGAATGCGGAGTGGAAGTCCTGGGACATGGTGGGTGATCTATAGCAAGCTATAATTTGAATAGCAGTTTTGCCCGTTGTTAGTTGCACATGGATGATCTCTGAAGCATCGTGCTGTGCCACTAACCTGGAGGTGTGGATATCCATGATGAATATGGATACTCCCCTGGCTTTTGTATTTTGGTCCGAGTTTTGTGGCCAAAATGTATGGTATGAGTTGTAGCCTGGTAGTGCTGGGGTGCTCTCTTGAGTCTTAAACCAGGTTTCTGTTACTACACATATATCGATTTTCTCCATACTGAGGAGTGCCTCGAGTGCGTGCATTTTGAGGTTTAGACTTCTGGCATTGAGTAGCATTACCCTCAGTTTTTTGTTACTTGTGCTATTTACGGCGGTGGGTTTGTCTTTTGAGCCTTGCCTAAAAAAGGCACTATGGGGGTGGCAAGAACCTTGGCCAGTATTCGAAAGCCTAAGGGTGATAGGTGCAAGCTATCTCTAGCGAAGCAGCGTGGCTTGTCGAGCATGTCATCCCAGGCTGACAGACACTGGATCCCCTTTGAATGACACCAGAAGCTTAGCCAAATGCTGAAATTGATCATTTTTTCTCTATACCATGGTATCATTATTAGTGGTGAGGGCAGAATGCTACTCAGGGTCAGGGTCATACCGGCCTGGGCTATGTGATCAGAGAGCTCCTCCATGTCTCTTTTCATGTAGTGCAGGGAGGTACGGCTCAGGTCATTCACACCAATATGGACAATGACAGAGTCATATTTGTACTTGTTCTGGAGTGACCCGAGTGCTTGTGCTATGTGGCGGATCCTGGCACCAGACAGGCAGCTAAAAGTAACCTTCTCCTTGTTCAGCCTAGTGAGTGGGATGTCAGTGTGACTGACTATAGAGTCACCTATTACTAGTGTGTTAGGTATGTTATTTTGCCTTAAGGGCTGTGATTGCACAGCACACTGGTTTTGTGAATGTGTTTCATGGTTTATGTTGGGGGGTGGAGGTTGCTTGGATGTCTGCTTTGGAGGTCTCTCTTGCTTTTGCAGATTTTTATTTACAGCCTCCGAGTATGTTTTCGTGTGTTTTTTGCCAGTGCTGGTTTCATAGGTCTATGTGAGACTGGTGGTGTGATGCAAGTAATTCCCTTCTCCTCTTGACTGCCTGGTCCAGTCTTGGGTTGAGAGAGCTTAGCCTCCAGTTTGGCTGTATAATTGCATCTCTCGCATGTATTAGTGTTTGGTGGAAGGAGGAGAGGGTTGTCTGTGTACGAGGCAATTGTAACATTGTCTCAAAATGCCCAGATTCACCAGTTGGTCCGGAGAGTACACCTGAAACTGCCCTTTGGACATGCCTGGATAGGTACAATGAACTGTTTTACTGACTGGCTGGTAAGGTCGAATAGACAGCCTTGTCCTTCTCTACAGTATGGGGGGGGGGGTCTAGTGCTAAGGTTTATTAGTGCTTGCTATGAGTTTTGAGCAAGTGCCGGGATGAGAAGTGAATGGTTTGAGTGCTTAAGTTGAAAGTTTTTCTAGTTCCAAGGGAAAAATTGAAGAGTACACTTTGTGGAGCCAGGAATAGTTATACCCTAGCTAAATGGATCTGCCCGGCACGCAAAACCGTGCAAATGCGGGTTTTATAGCAGGGAAATGAAAGAGATAGAAATTAGCCCAAAATGGCCAATAAACTACTAATTTCTGGGCTGAAACCACTCCTCCAGGGACAGATAGGCTGCTCAAAGCTCCCTCTCTCACAGTGAACAGAGAAACTTCCTTCTATCCAAGTAAGGTATGGACAAACACAGAAACTTGTAACACAGCCCTGAATTCAGCACTAACCTGAAAACTGGACTATACTAGCTTAGAAAGGTGAGAAAACTAGTATTTTTTTTCGGAAAATAAAGCAGAAACAATAAAAAAAACACAAAAATGACTTTGTTAAAGTGCAGGCAGTAAAATAAGTACAATATGTAGCTGAAACAAGCTTTTTAAATCACAGAAACTCTAGAAAATTAGCGTTTTAGGCGGAATTAGCTAAAGGCAGCAAGAAAATGCAGAAAAATGATATTAGTAGGGGATAAAGCTTTTGGAGAGGTGAGGAATTATTCTACTGATTTAACTTACAAGTTTGATTGTAAATCTAAATATGTAATACATACAGCTATTTGTAGGCTTTGTCATGCATTTATATAGGGAGGACTATTAGGGGTGTTTATTTTAGGGTGTATGAGCACTTGAGAGCTGTAGAGAAACAAAGAAGTAACTAATGCACTAGTGAAGCATGCAGTGCTAAATCATTCTAATCAGACAGCTGTTTATCAGTTTTCTGTAACTGATCAAGTTTTAAATTATGATTCCAGGTGGGATGCGGAAAATTAATTAGATTGAAAAGAGTTATGTTGCCAGGTAAGGCTTAATGCCTGTGTCTATCCAGGGATTAATGACAGAGGAAAATGTAAAACAGTTTTAAAGAGAAAAGGGTTAAATCATTGCAATTAATATATCATGTGACTTTTATCTTAGATATATATATATATATATATATAGATTGTGTATTTTATATGCAACTTGGTCTGATGAAGTTCTTGTTGGAATGAAAGCGCTTACCAGTTGTGTGTTTTGTGATGTGAGGCTTTTTTTTTTTTTATATAGCACAAGTTGCATTATTAACTATAAAAAGTGAGATTATTCTGATATTGCATTATCTTTGATATGCTTCTACAAACTGGAACTATGGTAAAGAATCAGGGGTAAGGCTGGATTCCATGAAGACCTCATCCACAATATCCAGGACAGGGGGAATAGCTAGAGGCCTATGCTGAGGCAAGTCTAAAAATTCCCTGAGTCTCTTTTTGGACTGAGTGTTGTCCTGGCATTCCCAGGGGAAATGCTCTCTTAGGATATGCAAGGTTTCACCGAAAGAAAGGTCCTCTGGGGGGGAGGGCTGAGGGGATTGAATCCTCTGCATCTGAGTCCTCATAAGTAGATAAGGGTATGTCCTGGTAATTACAGGGGTCAGAGTCATCAGACTCATGATCTGAAGAATCAGAAGGGAAAATCAATTATTTGTCTTTTAGAGGGGGAATGCTGGCTTCCCCTAATTAAAGTAATAAGGTCTTCAGACATTCCAAGCATTTGTTTCTGTGGCATGGGAGCTTGAAAATGTGCTTTGGTCAGTTTCCTAGGTGTAGTGCGAACTCTGAGCCTGAGAAATTCGGCAGATTTAGTAATTAACGAAGGAGTCAGTTTGATCTGAACATCGGAAGGTCTGAATACACCCTCAGAAGCTGGTGCCTGCACAGGGGCTCTGGACCCATCCAAAGTAGAGACATCCGCAGGTTCCATAGTCGAAGAAGCATCTCGTGGCATACCGGACTCGGAATAGGCCTGGGAAAGCGCCTCACCGGTACCGGCGGGCTGGCGACTAACAGGCGTCGTCAGCAGTTTTGGACCTATGCGGTCTGTCTCTGTCTTTATCTTTGCATTTTTTTTCAGAAGATCGGTAGTTGGATGGCTTACCGAAGCCATTTTGGAATACAGAGAACAAGGGTGAAAGAATTTAGAGACAAAAATAGCCCAATGACGAATAGTTCGGGCATTGAACAAGGTACAAAACCGACAGCTAGGGACGTCATGGTCTGGGCCTAAACAGGTGATGCAGTAAGAATGAAAATCTCTGTGAGGTATTTGCTTTCCACAGGCAAGACAATTGTTAACTTTTTCTGACATCGGTTAGAGCAAGAAAAAAGGATCCCCAATGGGGTACTTTGCTTTAGAAGACTTCAGGTTTGAAACTCGAAAAACGAAAATTTCAGGTAGCTGACGACTGGCACTTGCGAACTGCTTCTGCCGGGCTCCAGCAAGAAAACCTGATGTAATGGTGGCGGCTGCATGTTTTATACCCCTGACGACCTGATGTCATGGATGAGTCGACAGCATCCGGCCTTAGAAATCCCAAGACTCTGGTATTCGGGCAGACTGAGGGCTACCTGCAGGCAGATAACCCAAGTGCGATGACTGCAACAGTGAAACACGAAGAACATCATTCTTTACATCTTGGAAGTTCATCAAGAATTTTCAATTACTCCTGATTATTTTCTTAATGTTGAAATCATCTACCGAATAAGGAAGTAAACAGGCTAAAGCATAAACATTACTAGAACTATTCCTATTAACCTGCATTCTATTATTATTGTTCGAAGTACAAACACCACCCGTCAAAATTCTTTTAAGTACATCATCCATCATCTCATCAACCACACCAGGAGGATACCCTCTAACAACAAACTTTGTTTTAAGAGAATTACATTCTCCATAGAAATGGCCATCATCTTCAGTTAACCTACTGACTCAATCAAATTGACCTTTTACAATACTCTTCTTGAGCTTAATTCTATGCATACTATTGTAAAACAAATCTGAAACTAAAGTTAAATAATTCATAAAATCCAATAAAGCACTGATAAAACAAAATCAAATAAAGCACCCAATTTTTGTAAACACGGGAAGAATCTTAAAGATTTTTTTAATAGAAATAGTCACAAAAGTAGGGGTATTTCTAGAGGGATGTACATAAGTGGGAGCTGTAATCACTGAAGGCATATATAGGTTCATAGGTAGGTACTAGGCTATCTGCCCGAAGGCATTTATAAGCCTAGCTGGAATGTGCTGGCTTTGCGCTCCCTTAGATTAGTTCCCAGTGCCTCTGTCCAGCAGAGCCACTGAAGTGATCCCTGGGGTAAACTTTGTTTCCCATCCACTCATCAAGGTTTCTCTTGAAAAGGGTTAGCGGATAGCTCTGCCTAATGTAGATTGGAATCTTGTTCCAGAGCATGGGGAAGTCTCTGGGACAGGAATCTATCCCTCCAGCATGTCCTATTTATTGTTGTGGTGAGGTCTAGATCCCTGGAGCATGTGGCTCGAGGGGATATGGTTTTCTTTAGGTGGAGCATGTCCATCAATTCTGGGTTGGACATGGCCTTGTATGTCTGGCAGAGATCACCTCTGAGTATGCGGTATGCAACAGAGTACAGCTGGAGTTTCTTCAGTCGAGCTGCATAGGGCATCTGCTTGAGGCCAGTGATCCACTTGGTGAGGTACTTCTGTGGTCTTTCCAGTTGTTGCAGGTGTCCTGTAACGTACATCCCAAATGGGGCATTGTACTCTATGATGGGTCTGATGAGTGATGTGTAGAGGGGCCCAATGACCTCTTTCGATCTGGATGCAAACCTTTTTGTGATTAGGTGGGCCACATAGAAGGATTTTCTAACCACTTTGGCAATGTGATTATCAAAGGAGAGGTTACTATCTACTTGGGTCCCCAGATCCCTTATTATATCTTCCGTATTTAGGGGGCTACCGCCTGTGTGATAGTTTGTGGGTACTTTGTTTTTTTTCCAAAGGGGATGACTATGCACTTTTTGGCATTTAGCTTGAGGCCATGGTTTTGACATCAGGTATCAGTCTCAGTGAGACCCTTTTGGAGGATGTCTGTGTCAGCCGGAAAGTCAATTATAGCCCCTAGTTTGCAGTCGTCTGTGAATTTGGTATAGTCCTCCTGTGCTTGCCTGTACCTCTGAGAAGTATATGCCGAACACTAGGAGTCGTAGGAATGAGCTCCCGCAACTCTTACCATGTGGGTTCTGTCCATGAGCCAGTTGGCAACCCACCTCGTGACGTAGGGGTTTATACTCAGGCTGGTGAGCTTGTCTATAATACCAGAGTGGAGAATGACGTCGAAGGCCTTTGCGAGGTCTAGGTAGGCTGTGTGGACCACCTTTCCCTCATCTATAGCCTTGGTAACTGTCTCAAAGAAGTCCATCAGGTTTAGGAGGCATGATCTGCCCTTAACAAAGCCGAACTGGGTAGGGTCCAGTGTTTGGAGGTTCCCAATGTCTCTGTTAATTTGATCCATGATGATGCACTCCATATCTTTGCAGACCAAGCTAGTCAGGCTTACAGGGAAATAGTTCCCGGGGTCTGTTGTGGCTCCATCTTTGTGGACTGGAATAACTGTTTATGTGTGCGCCACTCTGTGGGCACATAGCCTGTGGAGAGGCTGAGTTTAAACAGTGTGTTTAGGTGAGGGGTTAGTTCATCTTTGAGCTCGTGTGGGACGCAGCCTGGGACACCGTCCGGTCCGGGCTGTTTTAACCCGAGTGTCTGTGATTTCAGGGGCACTACGTTCTTCTGGTATAGTTATGGGACCTTTTGGGGGTGAGAGGGGAGTGAAGTTTGCACTGAACCGGTCTGCCAGGATGTTGGCTACATCGGTTGGTTCAGTGTATTTTGTGCCATTCTGCACTAACTCTGAGCAGATCTGAGAATTGCCACTTAGATTCTTGACATAGCTAAAGAATGCCTTGTGGTTATCTTTGGAGTCCATTGCAATTTTTCTTTTGAAGCTAGCCTTGGATGATTTTATGATGGAGCGTAGTTTCTTGCTGACACTGATCAGGATGTCTTCCCTTCTTGGGATTTTACTCTTTTCTGTACTAGTTTCCTCCTTCTATTGTATAGCTTGTTTATGGCAGGGGTCCACTAGACTGGTTTCCTTTTCTTGGAGGAGTGAGTCTTGGTTTTGTTTGGGACAGCACGATCCATGCATTCTTGTAGGTGCCCGTAGAATGCATTAGTAAAGGATTTTGCAACTTGGACAATATCATCCTTTAGCATGGGGGCTTTGAAATTTCCCACCTCGGTCTTAAGTAACATGAAGTTTGCTTTTGAAAAGTTTTTCACAATGGTTTCTTTGACCGGGGTGGTGGTGGAATGTTGATATCCAGAGTGATTAGTTTATGGTCAGATCTAACCAACGATGGGTTGACATCCGGTGTGGAACACCGTCGCCCATGTTGGTGACGACCAGGTCCAATATGTTGTCACCACTGGTGGGGGTGTTGACCAGTTGATCCAGGGCGTTTGAGTTTATAAATTCTAGGAAATGTTGGGAAAGGGAGTTTGTACTTCAGTAGTTCTCCCAGTTAATGTTTGGGTAATTGAAATCACCCAATATCACGGTGTTTGGTAGGACCTTTATGTTTCCCAGTGTTTCCAGGAATGCGGAGTGGAAGTCCTGGGACATGGTGGGTGATCTATAGCAAGCTATAATTTGAATAGCAGTTTTGCCCGTTGTTAGTTGCACATGGATGATCTCTGAAGCATCGTGCTGTGCCACTAACCTGGAGGTGTGGGTATCCATGATGAATATGGATACTCCCCTGCCTTTTGTATTTTGGTCCGAGTTTTGTGGCCAAAATGTATGGTATGAGTTGTAGCCTGGTAGTGCTGGGGTGCTCTCTTGAGTCTTAAACCAGGTTTCTGTTACTACACATATATCGATTTTCTCCATACTGAGGAGTGCCTCGAGTGCGTGCATTTTGAGGTTTAGACTTCTGGCATTGAGTAGCATTACCCTCAGTTTTTTGTTACTTGTGCTATTTACGGTGGGTTTGTCTTTTGAGCCTTGCCTAAAAAGGCACTATGGGGTGGCAAGAACCTTGGCCAGTATTCAAAGCCTAAGGGTGATAGGTGCAAGCTATCTCTAGCGAAGCGTGGCTTGTCGAGCATGTCATCCCAGGCTGACAGACACTGGATCCCCTTTGAATGACACCAGAAGCTTAGCCAAATGCTGAAATTGATCATTTTCTCTATACCATGGTATCATTATTAGTGGTGAGGGCAGAATGCTACTCAGGGTCAGGGTCATACCGGCCTGGGCTATGTGATCAGAGAGCTCCTCCATGTCTCTTTTCATGTAGTGCAGGGAGGTACGGCTCAGGTCATTCACACCAATATGGACAATGACAGAGTCATATTTGTACTTGTTCTGGAGTGACCCGAGTGCTTGTGCTATGTGGCGGATCCTGGCACCAGACAGGCAGCTAAAAGTAACCTTCTCCTTGTTCAGCCTAGTGAGTGGGATGTCAGTGTGACTGACTATAGAGTCACCTATTACTAGTGTGTTAGGTATGTTATTTTGCCTTAAGGGCTGTGATTGCACAGCACACTGGTTTTGTGAATGTGTTTCATGGTTTATGTTGGGGGGTGGAGGTTGCTTGGATGTCTGCTTTGGAGGTCTCTCTTGCTTTTGCAGATTTTTATTTACAGCCTCCGAGTATGTTTTCGTGTGTTTTTTGCCAGTGCTGGTTTCATAGGTCTATGTGAGACTGGTGGTGTGATGCAAGTAATTCCCTTCTCCTCTTGACTGCCTGGTCCAGTCTTGGGTTGAGAGAGCTTAGCCTCCAGTTTGGCTGTATAATTGCATCTCTGCATGTATTAGTGTTTGGTGGAAGGAGGAGAGGGTTGTCTGTGCAGAGGCAATTGTAACATTGTCTCAAAATGCCCAGATTCACCAGTTGGTCCGGAGAGTACACCTGAAACTGCCCTTTGGACATGCCTGGATAGGTACAATGAACTGTTTTACTGACTGGCTGGTAAGGTCGAATAGACAGCCTTGTCCTTCTCTACAGTATGGGGGGGGGGGTCTAGTGCTAAGGTTTATTAGTGCTTGCTATGAGTTTTGAGCAAGTGCGGGATGAGAAGTGAATGGTTTGAGTGCTTAAGTTGAAAGTTTTCTAGTTCCAAGGGAAAAATTGAAGAGTACACTTTGTGGAGCCAGGAATAGTTATACCCTAGCTAAATGGATCTGCCCGGCACGCAAAACCGTGCAAATGCGGGTTTTATAGCAGGGAAATGAAAGAGATAGAAATTAGCCCAAAATGGCCAATAAACTACTAATTTCTGGGCTGAAACCACTCCTCCAGGGACAGATAGGCTGCTCAAAGCTCCCTCTCTCACAGTGAACAGAGAAACTTCCTTCTATCCAAGTAAGGTATGGACAAACACAGAAACTTGTAACACAGCCCTGAATTCAGCACTAACCTGAAAACTGGACTATACTAGCTTAGAAAGGTGAGAAAACTAGTATTTTTTTTCGGAAAATAAAGCAGAAACAATAAAAAAAACACAAAAATGACTTTGTTAAAGTGCAGGCAGTAAAATAAGTACAATATGTAGCTGAAACAAGCTTTTTAAATCACAGAAACTCTAGAAAATTAGCGTTTTAGGCGGAATTAGCTAAAGGCAGCAAGAAAATGCAGAAAAATGATATTAGTAGGGGATAAAGCTTTTGGAGAGGTGAGGAATTATTCTACTGATTTAACTTACAAGTTTGATTGTAAATCTAAATATGTAATACATACAGCTATTTGTAGGCTTTGTCATGCATTTATATAGGGAGGACTATTAGGGGTGTTTATTTTAGGGTGTATGAGCACTTGAGAGCTGTAGAGAAACAAAGAAGTAACTAATGCACTAGTGAAGCATGCAGTGCTAAATCATTCTAATCAGACAGCTGTTTATCAGTTTTCTGTAACTGATCAAGTTTTAAATTATGATTCCAGGTGGGATGCGGAAAATTAATTAGATTGAAAAGAGTTATGTTGCCAGGTAAGGCTTAATGCCTGTGTCTATCCAGGGATTAATGACAGAGGAAAATGTAAAACAGTTTTAAAGAGAAAAGGGTTAAATCATTGCAATTAATATATCATGTGACTTTTATCTTAGATATATATATATATATATATAGATTGTGTATTTTATATGCAACTTGGTCTGATGAAGTTCTTGTTGGAATGAAAGCACTTACCAGTTGTGTGTTTTGTGATGTGAGGCTTTTTTTTTTTTATATAGCACAAGTTGCATTATTAACTATAAAAAGTGAGATTATTCTGATATTGCATTATCTTTGATATGCTTCTACAAACTGGAACTATTGCTTGGTTTTGGAACTTTTCTAGTGTCACACTTATTAATGTAAAACATAAATAAGATGAAATTAAAAATTACAGAACAAGTTTAAAATATATTTTAGGAACATGTTTTAAAAGATGTACTAGAGATACAGCAATGCTAGATGTGGATTAATATGGGGTTCTTAAGGGTAGGTCTACCTTAACCAGTCTTGATTATTTTTTAACATATTTATTGCATTATCACAAATTATAGGCAAATCTATATTTATATAAAATAAAATAAACCTTATTAACATGTTTCTAGTTGCAAACATTATACAACATATGTTTTGTGCAAGTATCATCACTTCAACATTACATACATTTCTCAGTTCCTGCCTTGCCTTGAATCTCACTCCTCCACCAAAACATTTTTCTGCATGCATTGTTCCCAACATTTTCCTTTTTTATGTAATTTGTTTCTACTCTTTTATAAAAATACCACTTCCAGTTCTTTTATCTTTGTTAAAATATTCAACTCAAATACAGTTGGTTTATACTTTGATTTCCAATTTCTAGTAAATTTTTTGGCAGCCACCAGAATTAAATTTGGCAAGGTCTTAATATGTCTAGGCAATTCAAGTATTGTAGCCAAAAAATTTCCTTAATTACACCCATTTACTCACCTAGTATTTCTGACAGAGTACTTTGACTGCTGATGACTGCCAAATCATTACACTTCCAAATCATATGGTCACAGTTATCTCTTTATTCCCCATCACACCTCCAACATTGAGGAAAATTTCATTGGAATCTGCTTGGTATATAAAAATACTTATGCAAACACTTTCAAGTAAAATGCTGAACTATTCCCCATCACACCTCCAACAAAAAAGCAAATACACCAAAAAGCTTTTAAGCATAGTAAAGGAGAGTAAAGGTATAGCCAAATAAGTCAGGGGGACCAGAGGGAGGGTAACCAGGACTGCAACAGTGAATACACTCGAACAGCTACATTTATGGTAAGTGTACACAACTGTACTATGTTCGTCGTGTTTCACTGTTGCAGTCATCACATTTGGGTAGATTCCCAAAGCTAAGGATGGGAGGAGGCATTTAGATAGCATTAGGACCAGCTATAAGGCCCTGCAAGACTGCAGTGGCAAAACCAGCTCTGGATTTAGAGAAAATTGGTAAATGGTAATGCTTGGTGAAAGTCTGTACAGAACTCCAGGTAGCAGCTTCTAGGATGTCCCTGGTAGGTACACCTCTGAGAAAGGCTGTAGAGGTAGATGTAAGCCCTGGTTGAATGGGGTATAATTCCCTGTGGGATAGGTTTTCCATGGTGCTTACAGCAGAAATGAATGCAATGGTCTATCCATTTAGAAATGGTTTGCTTTGAAATAGCCTTCCCCTCTGCCCCTGCAGCAAATGCCACCAGCAGTTGTTCAATTTCCTTTGAGGTTTAGTCCTGTCCAAGTAAAAATCTAAGTTGTCTGTGCACGTCTAAGGGAGTGCAGTATCCTTTCCCCTTTGTTCTATGGATTAGAAAAGAAGGTTGGCAAATGAATGGACTGAATAAGAGCCACACTGGATATCACCTTGGGCATGAAAGAGGGACTGGTCCTGAGGGACCCCCCCATCCGCATGAAATATGATAAAATGCTCCACTGCCATAAGGGCCTGTAGTTCAGATACCCTTCTTGCTGAAGTAATTGCTAAAAGGAAAGCTGTTTTCCAAGAAAGAAATTTTAACTCTCCACTTGCAGCTGGCTCAAAAGGAGGAAAAGTGAGTTTTTCCAATACAAAGTTAAGGTCCCAGGCTGTAGTTGGGGCTCTCCTGGGTGGTCTTTAGTTTCTGGCCCCTCTGAGGAACTGCTTGAGCAGTGGATGAGAGAAGAGGGGTGGTTCTGTGTTGTAATGAGCTGAAATGGCTGAGGCGTGCATTTTGATTGGGGAAAAAGAAAGGCCCTTGTGAAGCATCTCAGATAAGTATTGAAGAATCTGAGGTAGATTGGGCACTGCTGTGCCCATCCCTTGAGTTTGGTTCCAGGCACAGAATCTTTTCCATTTTTCAGCATAAGATTTTCTGGTACTAGGCCTGCTTGCCTCCAAAATGACATCCAACACTTGTTTGCTGAGGGATGGTAATGGAGAGATTAGGAAATTAGCCAGACTGCCAGGGTCAGGGTTTGAAGCTGAGGGTGCAGAATCTGGCTCTCCTGCTGTGACAGCAGGGTAGGGGTCTGAGGCAGGTACCATGGAGCCAGCAGTGACAAACTGCACAAGAGGGGGTACCAGTGTTGGCGTGGCCAGTCTGGTGCAATCAGTATCGTTCTTGGTTTGTCCTGTTTGATCTTTAGTAGTACTTTGGAGAGGAGAGGCAGAGGAGGAAAGGCATAAACTGATGGATTTTTCCAGCTGAAGGACACAGTATCCACTTTCCAAGCTTGTGTGCGAGTTGTCCTTGTGCAGAATTTGTCAAATTGGTAGTTCTGGGGGGAGGCAAACAGGTCTATATCTGGGCTCTCCCATTTGTTTATCAACATGCTGAATATCTTTGGTTCCAGTTTCCACTCGTGTGGGTCTATGAGATTTCTGCTGAGTTCGTCTGCCAGTGTATTTAGTTTTCCTGGCAGGAATTGAGCCTGTAGATGCATTTGGCAGCTCAAGGCTGTGTTCCACAGAACCATGGCTAGTCTGCAGATGGGGTAAGAATGGGTACCCCCCTGCTTGTTTATGTACCACATAACAGTGGTGTTGTCCGTCCTTACCATTAATTGTCCTGGAAGAATGTGGTCCTTGAAGGCTGTCAGAGCATTCTGTATAGCTAACATTTTTTTTTGATTGATATGCAGGTGCATTTGACTTGGGTTCCATTTGCCCTGAATGCACTTCCCTGCCAGGTGAACCCCCCCCCATGCATAGTCTGATGCATCTGTTGTTAGGGTTTGGGCGGCAGGGGGTAGAGTGAATGGTAGTCCCTTGTTTTGGTGGCAGGCCTCTGCCTACCAAAGAAACTCTAACTGTAGGCAAGGTATGATACCACTGTAGTTTCCACACATGCAGTCTTGCATACGGAATTTGTAGAATGCAAGAGGCCATGAACCCCAAGGCTTACAGGGTTTGCCTTGCAGATAGCATGGTTTTTGTGGCCATTCGTTTGAAGTAAGTAGTCAAATGAATTTGTTTCTCTGGCATGAGGAAAGCAATCTGGGAAGTTGTGTTCAAGCTTGCTCCCAGGAATATAATTTGTTGACAGGGTACCAGATGTGATTTATTTTCGTTTATGGTGTACCCCAGACAAGTTATCACCTTTTGTACAAATGCCAGATGATTCAAAAGTATGTCCTGGCTTTCTGCCTGAATTAGACAATCGTCCAGGCATGGGTATATTTGAATGTTTCTTTGCCTGCAAAATGCAATGACTGGAGCTAGGCACTTTGTGAATACCCTGGGCACAGTAGATAAGCCAAAGGCAGTGCAGAGAACTGATAGTGCATGTAGCCTGCTTTGAAGCGTAGGTATCTTCTGCAAGATTCACTGATTGGGATTGTGCAGGTAGGCTTCTTTTAAATCCAGTGTTGCCAACCAGACATCTTTGTCTAGCATAGGAAATAAATGGTGAAGAGCTAGCATCATGAATTTTGGAATCA
The DNA here is from genome assembly GCF_019279795.1 of Protopterus annectens. Lineage (NCBI taxonomy): Eukaryota > Metazoa > Chordata > Ceratodontiformes > Protopteridae > Protopterus > Protopterus annectens. The sequence goes on from NC_056732.1 coordinate 1,340,619,068, forward strand.
CCAAACAGGTGTTTGATATAAAAAGGTCCAGGATAGGATGCCAACAGTTGTCTTTTCTGGGTACCAGGAAAAGTCTTGAGTAGAAACCTTGTCCCTTTTCCTCTTCTGGTACAGTTTGAATAGCCTTTATGCTTAAGAGAGAGAGTACTTGCCTTTGAGCCTCTGCCCACTGATTTGGGGGTAGATATGGCCAACCATTTCGGGTTGGTAATTTGTGGAAATGAAATCTGTATCCTTGGGAAACTATATTTAAAACCCATTTGTCCTGGGTAATGAGTTCCCCATTTTTTGCCTGCAGAGCAATCTTTCCCCCTAAAGGAGCAGTCAGTTGAGAAGTGCTTGGAAGTTTTAAGGTTACGTCATTGAGACAGTTTACCATAGGGTGGAGTCTTACTACTCCCTGATTTGGAAGTGGGAGCCCCCCACTGTTTAGTCCTGTGCATACCCTGGGACTGAAACCTGTGTGTTCTGCTGGTTTTGGGTTTGAACTGAGAAGCCCTGGAAGAGGCAGGAAAAGACTTAGAGGGCCAATGCCTACTAAATCTTGGAGGTTGTACTTGTAGGAAATCTTTAACAGTTTGCATAGATTTAGCTTTTTCCTCCATCTTTTTAAGAACTACTTCTGCTTTGTTGCCAAACAGGCGGTCCTGATTTAAGGGAGCATCCAGCAATTTAGCTTTAACATGATCTGGCAAAGATTGCTCCTTAAGCCAAGCATGCCTTCTAAGTACAGATCCAGTGACAGCAGCCCTGAAAGATGCCTTTAGTGAATCAAAACCAGATTGCAAAGTATGCTTTCCAACCTTTTCAGCAGAATGCATTAAATCCTGTAAATTCTAATTTTCAGCACTGTCAGGAATCAATATTTTTGTTTAAGCAATCCAATGATATGCTGCTGATACTTTATCATATGAAACTGGCAGTTGAAGGCCCTAATGGCCAAATTTGCAGAAGTGTATACTTTCTTACCCAATCTATCCAGCGCCCTGGAGTCTCTATCAGAGGGGGCAGGATTTTTGGCAATAGTAGCCTTGATGTCCTTGGGTCCCAGTGAATGGTCTCAGGATCCTCAGAAGGATTTTTAAAAAGGAACTTGTGAGAGTCAGGAACCCTGTAATATCTATCAGGTTTTCTGGGAGTAGGTGGTTAAGAGTCAGGGGCCAAGCTAGTCTCAGAAAAGGCATCATCAACAATATCTAGTACAGGAGGGATAGCTAAAGGCCTGTGCTGGGGCAGGAGTAAGAAATCCCTAAGCCTCTTTTTAAAATCAGAGTAATCCTGGCTTTCCCAGCAAAAGTGCTCCCTAAGAGTATGCAGGGTTTCACCAAAAGTGAAATCCTCTGGGGGCAGAGGGAATAGAGTCCTTTGCATCAGAATCCTCATAGGTAGATATGGGTAACTCCTGGTCCTCAGAGGAAACAGACATTTCAGAATCCTGGTCAGAAGTATCATAAGCAAATTCATTCCTAGGTCTCTTAGAGGGGGAAGGTTGGCTTCCCCTAATTAAAGTAATAGGTCTTCAGCCATTCTTATCTGCTTTTTAGGCATACAGGCCTGACGGTGTGGTCTGGGCATTGGTTTTCTAGGCATTGGTTTTCTAGGCATAGTTCAAGTTTTAGGCCTTGAAGAAGAAGATGGTGTTGGTTTAATATGCAAGTCAGTAGGCCTGCATACACCCTCAGAAGCCAGTGCCTGCACAGTGGCTCTGGACCCATCCAAGGTAGACACATCCACAGGTTCCACAATTGAAGCATCTCGCGGCATACCGGACTCCGAATGGGTCTCAGTAGAGGCCTGCAAATCTGAAATAGCGGGCATTAGGGGCTGCGAAAGCACCTCACTGAGTACCGGTGAACTGCCGACTGGCTTAGAAGTGTCGTAGGCAGCTTTGGACCTAGGCGGCCTGTCTCTGTCTTTATCTTTACGTTTTTTCGGAATGTCGGTAGTTGGAGAGCTTACCGAAGACATATCTGGATAACTGAACCGAGTACCAAAATATATATAAGCGTAAATATACAGACGACGAATAGTTCGTTGCTTCCCGATGCCCAGACCACATGGTCAGGCCTCTATGCCTAAAAAACAGATGATAAGAATGGCTGAAGACTTATTACTTTAATTAGGGGAAGCCAATCTTCCCATTTACTTTACCATTAACTGGGAAAACTACTCATGTACCAACTCTTTTGCTCAACGTTTTCTAGAATTCATAAATTCCAATGCCTTGGATCAACTTATTCACACCCCCACCAGGGGCAGCAATATCCTAGACCTGGTCATTACCAACATGGGAAACCGGTGTTCCACACCAGAGGTCAATTCCTCGGTCAGATCCGACCACAAGCTAATCAGCCTAGACATCCACATCCCACCCCCAGCCCCAATTAGGGAAACCATCGTAAAAACTTCTCAAAAGCCAACTTCACACTTCTTAAGACAGAAGTGGCAAACTTCATGACACCCATGCAGACGGACAATAGAGGTATGACTGCTGAATCCTACACAAATGCACTTTATAAGCACTTACACGAGTGCATAGATCATGCTATCCCTAATAGAACCAAGATGTTATCCTCCAAAAAAAGGAAGCCAATCTGGTGGTCCTCTGCCATAAACAAACTCTACAACAGAAGAAAGAAACTGTTGCAAAAAAAAGAGTAAAATCCCTTAACTGGAGGAACTCCCTGGTCAACCTCAGTAAGAAGATGAGATCCCTCTTAAAATCCTCCAAAGCTAGTTACGAAAACAAAATTGCCACTGACTCTAAAGACAACCACAAAGCATTCTATAGCTATGTCAAGAATCTAAATGGGAACACTCAGATCTGCTCTGAGTTACAGCATAATGGCACTAAATATACAGAACCAACTGATATTGCCAACATCCTAGCAGATAGGTTCAGTGCTAACTTTAGCCCCCTCTCACCCCCTAGAGGGTCCATCTCTATACCGGAAGAATGCAAAGTTCCTATAATCACGGCTGCACAGGTAAAAAACATACTCTCCAAAGCCAAGAACACAGCATCCATGGGACCTGACAATATTCCAGGCTGCATTTTACACGAACTACAGAATGAACTGGCACCCTACCTAAGTACCATGTTCAATCATAGCCTTACCTCAGGCTTTGTACCCACAGAATGGCGCACTGCGACAGTTATCTCACTCCACAAAGGGGGAGCCACGACGGACCCCGGGAACTACAGCCCCATTAGCCTGACGAGCCTGGTCTGCAAGGCCATGGAACGTATCATCGTGGAACTCATAAACAAAGACACTGGTAATTTCCAAACTCTGGACCCTACTCAGTTTGGATTTGTAAAAGGCAGATCATGTCTCCTAAACCTGATTGACTTCTTTGAAGCAGTCACCAAAGCCATAGATGAGGGTAAAATGGTTCTCACAGCTTATCTAGATCTCGCCAAGGCTTTCAACACCATCCCCCACTCTGGAATTATAGATAAGCTCACTAAACTAGGTATAAATCCCTATGTCACAAGATGGGTTGACAACTGGCTCACGGACAGAACCCACACTGTGAAAGTAGCGGATTCCAAATCCGACATCAGACCAGTGACAAGTGGAGTACCACAGGGTTCAGTCCTGGGTCCTCTCCTGTTTGGTATCTGCTTCTCTGAAGTGCAGGCCAACACAGAAGGTCTTTGGCTAACAAAGTTTGCAGATGACTGCAAACTAGGAGCCATAATCGAAACTCCTAACGATGTGGACAAACTACAAAAGGGCCTCACTGAGACAGACACCTGGTGTCAAAGCCTTGGCCTGAAGCTCAATGCCAAAAAGTGTATATTCATCCCCTTTGGTAAAAACTCTGTACCCACGAACTACCACATAGCTGGTAGTCTACTTAATGCTGAAAATGTGATGAGACCTTGGGACACAGGTGGACAGTAGTCTCTCCTTTGATAATCACATCGCCACAGTGGTCAGGAAATCCTTCTACGTGGCTCATCTCATCACAAAAGGATTCTCATCCAGAAAAAAGAGGTTATTGTTCCCCTCTACTCATCACTCATTAGACCCATTATAGAGTACAACGCCCCTTTTGGTATGTACCTCACAAGACATCTACAACAACTGGAAAGACCACAGAAATACCTCACAAAGAGGATTACTGGCCTCAAACAGATGCCCTATGCAGACCATCTCAAAAAACTACAGCTTTACTCCATCGCATACCGCCTACTCAGGGGCGATCTCTGCCTAACATACAAAGCTATGTCAAACCCAGAGCTGTTGGACATGCTCCACTTAAAGAAATCCCAATCCCTCCGAGCTACACGCTCTAGGGACCTTAACCTTGTCACCACAACAAACAGAACATGCTGGAGGGATAGATTCCTGTCCCAGAGACTTCCCATACTCTGGAACAGACTACATCTATGTCAAACAGAGCTCCTCATTAGCACTCTTCAAGAAAAATCTTGATGATTGGATGGGAAATGGGAAATTCACCCAGGGGATCACTTCTGTGGCTCTACTCGACAGGGGCACAGGAAAATAATTTTCTTGGGTGGCGAAAGCCAGGGTACATTTTTTGGCTAGGCTTGTATGGGCCCTAGGGCCGATAGCCTAGTACCTACCTATGAACCTATAAATAAGGCACAAAACAGACAGCGAGGTACATCGTGGTCAGGGTCTAGGCAAGGAATACAGTACGAATGAAAATCTATGTGAGGTATTTGCTTTCCACAAGAAATACAATTATTGACTTTTACTGACATCGGTTTAGAGCAAGAAAAAATTTCCCCAACGGGGTACTTAGCTTTATTTGAAGACTTCGGTTCTGAAACTCGAATAAGAAGATTTCAGGAGTCAGCTGATTGGCACTTGTGAAAGTACAGTTTTGTACCTACCATAAATGTAGATGTTCGAGTGCTCATACAGTTGCAGTCATTACAGATGGGTTATCCTGCCGTCAGGTGGGTCCTCGGTCGGCCAAATTCCAAAGTCTAGGTCCGGCGTCGGTTGTCGTCGCTTCTTCCCTGACGTCAGTGCGGCAGGGGTATAAAAGAGGCAGCCGACGCCATCTTCTTCAGTTTTTCTTGCCCCAGATGTCAGGTGCCCCCAGAAGGAAGGCAAAACATAAACTTATGTAATCATGCAATATAGAATAATCAAAAAACAGTAGTTGCAAGCAAATACACCATAAAAGAATACCCCAAATAGGTTGTATGAGAAGGTGTTTGTCATAAGGCCTGTCCTAAGAGGGGATGGAGGGGGGGAAACCTGGACTGCAGCTGTATGAGCACTCGAACATCTACATTTATGGTAGGTACAAAACTGTACTATGTTCATCGTGCATACAGCTGCAGTCATTACAGATGGGAAGAATCCCAAAGCTAAGTAGGGGTGGCAGGCACTAAGTGGAACTAGGAGGAGCAAGGATGCCTTGCAAGACAGCTGTGGCAAATCCCGCTCTAGATTTAGAGTAAAGTGGAAGGTGATAGTGTTTGGAGAAAGTGTGCACTGAACTCCAAGTGGCTGCTTCCAAAATGTCCTTGGTAGGAACCCCCCTGAGGAAAGCTGCAGAGGTAGCCGTGGCCCTTGTGGAGTGGGATCTGATGCTGGAAGGCACAGCTTTTCCATGAAATGAGTAACAAAAGCATATGCAGTGGGCTATCCATTTTGAGATTGTCTGTTTGGAGATGGCCTTTCCTTGAGCACCTGTAGCATAGGACACAAAGAGTTGCTCGGATTTCCTGAATGGCTTTGTCCTGTCCAAATAATAACGTAGTTGTCTGTGAATGTCCAATGAATGCAGTAGTCTTTCCCCTTTGTTTTGTGGGTTAGGGTAAAAGGTAGGTAAGTGGATAGTCTGATTCAAGGCTACACTGGATACTACCTTTGGCATAAAGGTAGGGTTGGTTCATAAGGAACCTCTGTCCTGATGGAAAATGATGAAAGGTTGCATGGCCATGAGTGCCTGTAGTTCCGAAACCCTGCGTGCTGAGGTGATAGCCAGAAGGAAGGCTGTTTTCCATGACAAGTATTGTTGTTCTGTTGAAGCAGCTGGCTCGAAGGGAGGAAGGGTCAGCTTTTCCAATATGAAGTTGAGGTCCCAAGCAGGGACTGGTGGTTTCCTTGGGGGTTTTATATTCTTTGCCCCTCTGAGGAACTGTCTTAAGAGAGGATGAGAGAATAAAGGAGGGTCTGTGTTGTATTGTGCAGAAATGGCTGAAGCGTGGATTTTGATGGAGGAGAAGGAAAGTCCACTGTTTAACATCTCAGCTAGGTACTGTAAGATTTGAGGTAAATTTATTACCCAAGGATTCTGGCCCTTTTCCTGATTCCAGGCACAAAATTGTTTCCATTTGGCGGAGTAGGCTTTTCTAGTAGAAGGTCTTCTGGCCTCCAAGATGACATCCTGCACCTCCTTGGAGAGGAGGGTCTGTTGGGCAATCAAGGGATTCTCCATGCAGCGAGATTTAGGGTTTTGAACTGGCTGTGAAGAGTCTTGAAGTTGTGCTGGGACAACAGAAGAGGCACTAGAGGTAGGATCCAAGGTGGGGAATGCGTCAGGCTCTTCCGGAGCGGATACCAGTGTTGTCTTGGCCAATCTGGTGCAATGAGAATCATTTTCGGCCTCTCTGCTCTGGCTTTTAATAGGACTTTGGGCAGCAGAGGAAGAGGCGGAAAGGCATAGACTGTCAACGTTGTCCAATTGAAAGAAAGTGCGTTCACTTTCCAGGCCTGTGGATGATAGGTCCATGAACAAAATTTTTTCAATTGGTAATTTCTGTGGGTAGCAAAGAGATCTATGTCTGGCTGTCCCCATGCCTGAGTTATCTTTGTGAAAACTTGAGGATGTAACTTCCATTCGTGTGGATCTGTCATATTTCTGCTTAGGCTGTCTGCCAGTGTGTTTTCCTTCCCTGGCAGGAATTGTCCCTGAAGTTGAATTTGCAATTCCAATGCTGTGTTCCATAGGGTCATGGCTAGTCTGCACAGGGGGTATGAATGAGTTCCACCCTGTTTGTTTATGTACCACATCACTGTGGTGTTGTCTGTCCTTATCAATAACTGGCCTGGATGCAGTAGGTCTTTGAAGGCCATAATAGCATTTTGCACTGCTAGCATTTCCTTTTGGTTGATGTGTAGGTGCTTCTCTTTTTGGGACCATTTTCCCTGAATGCACTGATCTGTCATGTGTGCCCCCCAGGCGTAGTCCGAGGCGTCTGTTGTGATGATTTGAGTTGCTTGAGGTACGCAGAAAGGGAGACCTATGTTTCTTTGGCATGCTTGAGCCCACCACAAAAATTCCTTTTGAAGACATGGAATGAGTGGTATAATTGTTTCCAAGCTGTGGCTGTGTTGAGACCATAAGTTTTTTAGGTACCATTGAAGTTTCCTCATATGCAGCTTTGCACATGGGATCAGAAGGATGCAAGATGCCATGAATCCCAGAGCCTGCAGGACTTTCCTTGCAGTCAGCCTGGTGAAGGTTGCCATTTTGCTGAAGTATTGAGACAGTTGCCCTTGTTTGTCTGGTGTGAGATAGGCCATCTGGGTGGTTGTATTCAAGCTGGCACCCAGGAAAATTATTTATTGAGAGGGTATCAGTTTTGATTTCTTTTTGTTGACTGTGTATCCCAGAAAGTTCAACAGTTTCATTACAAACACCAGGTGTTTCAGAAGTATGTCCTTGCTGTCCGCTTGGCTCAGGCAGTCGTCCAGATATGGGTATATTTGTATTCCTTGAAGTCTGCAGAAGGCAATTACTGATGCCAGGCATTTCGTAAACACTCTGGGCGCAGTAGATAAGCCAAAGGGCAATGCAGAGAATTGATAATGGGTTGAACCTGCAAGAAATCTGAGGTATCTTCTGCAATCTTGTCTGATAGGGACATGCAGGTATGCCTCCTTGAGGTCCAATGTTACCAGCCAAGACTCCTTGCCCAGCATGGGAAGAAGCTGCTGCAATGTGAGCATCTTGAATTTTGGTACCTGTAAATATGTGTTTAGGATGGATAGGTCTAAAATAGGTCTCCAATCTTTGTCTTTCCTTGGTACCAGGAATAGTCTGGAATAAAACCCTTGACCTTGTTCTTTTGCAGGTACCTCTTGAATCGCTTTCATGTCCATGAGAGCTGAAATTTGTTTTTGTGCCAGGTTTGGCATGCCTCTCATTTTTTGGAACCTGTAGCCTGTCTATAATGTCCAGAATCCATTTGTCTTTTGTGACAATATGCCAGTTTTTTGAGAATAATGCCAGTTTTCCGCCCAAAGGTGCTGCCATTAAAGCTTTGCTTGGCAGGTAAAGGGGGGGGTCATTGTGTTTGTTTTCTGAATGACTGTGATCTATCTTCTCCACCTCTTGGGGTTGGTGCTTGCCACTGTCTGGCTCTGAAAGATTCTTGAGGTTGCCCTCTACCCCTTGGGCGTCTGTATCTGCCTCTTTGAGGTCTGTCCGTGGCTGGAAAGGACTAATTTTTTGAAGGCCAGTTTCTGCTGAAACGTGGTGGTTGTACCTGCAGGAAATCTTTCACTGTTTGTATTGATTTCGCTTTTTCCTCCATTTTCTTTAGTACCTCCTCAGCTTTAACACCAAACAATACATCTTTTTGAAGAGGTGCATCTAGTAATTTAGCTTTGACATGATCTGGTAAGGCTTGCTCTTTGAGCCAAGCATGTCTACGTATAACAGACCCCGTAACAGCAGCTCTACATGAGGCCTCTAAAGCATCAAAACCACACTGCAAGGTATGTTTACCCACTTGCTCTGTGCCATGCAACAAATCCTGCAACTCTTTTAAATCTGGTTGTTCTGGTTGTGTCATTTTGCTTTTCAACTGAGATAACAAAAACTGTTGATACTTTAACATATGGAAAGTACAGTTTTGTACCTACCATAAATGTAGATGTCCGAGAGGAATGCATCTGCAGTCCTTACAAATGGGTTGTCCTGTCGTCAGGCAGCCCTTCGGTCGGCCGGATTCCAAAGTCTGGGTCCGGCTTCGGCTGGTGTCGCACTTCACCTGGTGTCGCACTTCACCTGACGTCATTGCGGCAGTTTTCGGGTATAAAGGCATCAGCCGACGCCATTTTCCTCAGTGTTTCTTGCCCCAGATGCCAGGTGCCCTCTTGGTAGGCTAAATTTGGATAAATTCCAAAGTTTCCAAATAATAGAGAGCAAACACACAAAATAAACATGTATGTACATATATACAAACAAATACACCATAATAGATCCCCCCCAAGCTAGCTGAAGATTGGTAAGTACCCTAGGAGTACCTCAGAGGGGAAGGAGGGAGGGTAATCCTGACTGCAGATGCATTCCTCTCGGACATCTACATTTATGGTAGGTACAAAACTGTACTATGTCCTTCAAGGATGCATCTGCAGTCCTTACAAATGGGTAGAATACCATAGCTAAACTAGGGGAGGAGGAAATGAGAATAGATTATGGTGTAGTCAGGATCCCTTGCAAAACAGCAGTGGCAAAGCCAGCACGGGATCTAGAGTATAGAGGTAAGTTATAATGCTTGGCAAATGTATGCACGGAGGTCCAAGTAGCAGCCTCTATAATGTCCTTGGTAGCCACTCCTCGTAAGAAAGCTGTGGTAGTGGCTGTGGCCCTTGTGGAGTGAGGCCTGATGTTCTCTGGAGTTTTCTTTCCATGGTAGGAGTAACAAAATCTAATGCAATTTCCTATCCATTTGGAGATTGTCTATTTAGAAATTGGTTTTCCTTCTTTTCCTGTTGCATAAGCTACCAGAAGCTGGTCAGTTCTTCTATTGTTTTTTGTCCTGTCCAGGTAGTAGCGTAATTGCCTGTGTACATCCAAGGTATGTAAGCTTTTCTCCCTGTTCTGTGGATTGGGGAAGAATGTAGGAAGGTGGATAGCCTGATTTAAAGAGACTCTGGATACCACCTTAGGCATAAATGTAGGATTTGTTCTCATGGACACTCTATCTTGATGGAAGATCAGGAAGGGTTGTACTGCCATTAATGCTTGTAGTTCAGAGACCCTTCTTGCTGAAGTTATTGCCAGCAGGAAGGCAGTCTTCCAGGATAAGTATTGCAAGTCTGCTGTAGCTGCTGGCTCGAAAGGAGGCAGAGTCAGTTTTTCTAGCACAAAGTTCAAGTCCCATGCTGGCAATGGAGGTTTCCTGGGAGGTTTTACATTTTTGATTCCCCTCAGAAACTGTCTGAGCAGAGGATGCGAGAAGACAGGAGGATCCAAGCTGTATTGTGCCGAAATAGCTGATGCATGTATCTTGATGGAGGAATAGGACAGGCCTGTGTGGTAGAGCTCAGCCAAGTATTCCAGGATGTTGGCTATGTTCACCAGTGTCACATCTTGCTCCTTTGCAGCGCTCCAGGTGAGGTATCTTTTCCATTTTGCTGCATAATTCTTTCTTGTTGAAGGTCTACGAGCCTCCAGGATTATGTCCTTAACCCTTTGGGATAAATTTGTGCTAATTTGTGTCATGTAATGTTCCAGGCAGTTAGTTGCAGAGTTTTTAGGCTGGGATGCAGAATGTTATAGTTGTTCTGTGTCAGCAGTAATGGGATCAGTGGTAGTTTCCATATTTGTTCCCCGGACATGCTCCTCAGAAGTGGGTACCAATGTTGTCTTGGCCAGTCTGGGGCTATCAGAATGATCCTCGGACGTTCCTCTTTGATCTTGAGAAGCACTTTGTGTATCAAAGGAAGTGGTGGGAATGCGTATGCTGTCATGCTTTTCCAACTGAAGGATAGGGAGTCCACCTTCCAAGCAAGTGGGTGGTAAGTCCTTGTGCAGAATTTCTTCAACTGGTGATTGTATGGGGATGCAAACAAGTCTATGTGGCAATCCCCATTTTCTTGTGATGGCTTTGAAGATGTCCGGATGCAGCATCCATTCGTGGGCATCTGTCATAGTTCTGCTGTCTGCTAGAATGTTTTCCTTCCCTGGAACATAAATAGCCTGTAACTGTAGGTTGTAACTGAGAGCCACATCCCATAGATCTAGTGCCAGCCGGCATAGGGGGTATGAGTGTGTGCCTCCCTGTTTGTTGATGTACCACATAACTGTGGTGTTGTCTGTCCTTATCAACAGCTGGCCTTCGTGGAGAAGAGGTCTGAATGCCTGGATTGCCAATTTTACTGCCATCATTTCTTTTAGATTTATGTGCAGATGCAGTTGGTCTTGAGTCCATAGGCCTTGAATGCACTCGTCCATCATGTGTGCCCCCCAACCGAGGTCTGAGGCATCTGTCATGATAGTTTGTCTTGGATGACTTTTGCTGAAGGGCAGTCCTGTGCCCACCATAAGAACTCTTGTTTCAGGCATGGAATCATTGGAATTTTGGTTTCCAGGCTGTGCTTGTGCTGAGACCACAAATTCTTTAGGTACCACTGTAGCTTTCTCATATGAAGCCTGGCATGAGGGACCAGGATTATACAGGATGCCATGAAGCCTAGAGCTTGTAACACTTTTCTTGCAGTTAGATGGCTCTGCTTTGTTAATGCCAAAAAGTAGAGAGGAAGTTGTTCTTTCTTTTCTGCAGTTAGAAATGCCATTTGTTTGGATGTGTCCAGTTCTGCACCCAGAAAGGTTATTATTTGGGATGGAATCAGCCTTGACTTTTTTGAATTGACTGTGTATCCCAGGGCTTGAAGCAGGTAGATGACTCTTTATAAGTCTTCTGTTAATTTGTTTTTGTTGTCCGCTTGTATCAGGCAGTCGTCCAGGTAGGGATAGATTTGAATACCCTGAAGTCTGCAATGAGCGATTACTGATGCCAGGCATTTCGTGAACACTCTGGGCGCAGTAGATAAGCCAAAGGGCAATGCTGAGAATTGATAATGCTCTGATCCTGCAAGAAATCTGAGGTATCTTCTGCAAATTGGTCTTATGGGGACGTGCAGGTATGCCTCCTTGAGATCTAGAGTTACCAGCCAAGACTCCTTGCCCAGCATGGGAAGAAGCTGCTGTAGAGTCAGCATTTTGAATTTTGGAACAATGAGGAATGTGTTTAGAGCAGACAGATCTAGAATAGGCCTCCATTTGTTTTCTTTTCTTGGTACCAGGAAGAGCCTGGAGTAAAATCCCTTCCCTTGCTCCATAGATGGTACCTTTTCCACAGCTCTCATTCTTAATAATTGAGATATTTGTTTTAGAGCTTCTGCCCTTTGGGTAGGTGGTAGGTTTGGCATTCCTCTCTTTCCTGGTAGAGTATGGAAATGGAACCTGTAACCCTGGTCTATAGTTTGCAAAATCCATTTTTCTCTTGTAATGCAGTGCCAGTTTCTTGAAAATAAGGTTAGCTTTCCGCCTAAGGGTGCTTCTAGTTGTTCCCTGGTAGGCGGTGTCACCGCCAAGTCACTGTGATTGAGTTGTTGTAGTGGTGGTGGCTGTGTCCGTGCCTCGTTGGTTGTTACCCTGCCACTGGCGACCCCTGTAGGCACCTCTGGTTTGGTTTCTGCCTCTAGAGCACCTATTCCTGCCTCTTTGTGCCTTAGAGGACTCCGGAAAGGACCAATTCTTGGAGGGCCAATTCCTGCTAAACCTTGGAGGTTGAACTTGTAAGAAATCTTTTACGGTTTGCACAGATTTTGCTTTCTCTTCCATCTTTTTGAGAACCTGTTGTGCGGGGGCACCAAATAAATTGACCTTGTCCATAGGTGCATCCAAAAGCTTAGATTTGATATGGTCTGGTAATGCCTGTTCTTTCAACCATGCATGTCTCCTGATAACTGTGCCCGTCATGGCTGATCTAAAGGAAGCCTCCAGTGCATCATAGCCACATTTTAAAGAATGGTTACTAACCTGCTGAATGTTATGTAACATTTCTTGAACACACTTTTTATCTAAAGATTCTTCAGAGGACAGCTTTTTAGTCAACTGGTCAAGCATAAACTCTTGATATTAAATCATACGGAATTGGCAATTCAAAGCTCTAGCTGACAAAGTAGCAGAGGTGTAAACTTTTTTACCACATCTCTCTAAGGACCTGGAATCCCTTTCAGAGGGGAGGGGGTTTTTAGAAGAAGTAGCTGCTACAGCTTTAGGGCCCTGGGAGATAGTCTCTGGATCTGCAAAAGGGGCCTTATATAAGTGGTGATGAGTGTCCGGGACCCTGTAGTACCTATCTGGTTTAGCAGGAGCCGGAGGTAAAGTATCAGGAGAAGTGCAAGCATCATTAAATGCATCATCAACAACAGATAGAACTGGAGGAGTAGCTAAAGGCCTATGCTGTGGTAAGTGTAGAAAGGTCCGAAGCCTTTTTCTTGAGTCTGAGAAATCTTGGCCCTGCCACTGGAATTGTTCCCTCATAGCATGCAAGGTTTCCCCAAAGGAAAATTCCTCAGGAGGAGAGGCTGAAGGGATGGACTCCTCAGCATCGGAATCTTCGTAAGGAGAATAAGAAGCCTCAGGAGGGTCAGAATGTTCTGAATCATCAGAAGAATCATCTGTGGCTACTGGCTCAGGGGGCTCTGCTCTAGGCCTCTTTTCTGGAGGAGGGAGAGAGGCCCTGTCTGGATGAGGCTGGGATCCACGGATTAAAGTGATGAGATCCTGTGTCAAAGAAAGCATATGGGAGCTGGTGCTGGGCCTGTGAGAGGGGGGCTTGGCAGGCACTGGCTTGGAAGTTTTGGCTGCTTTAGCCCTGGCAAAGGCCTTAACAGACATAGCTGGAGGAGGCCTAGCAGCTCCACGTGCAGGAGTAGAAATATCTAGTGGAATGGTGTCTGATAAATCCTGTGAAATCGCAAGAGAAGGCTGGATTTCAGAAGCCGTTTCTACCAGAATGGAAGAGGCCTCGGTAGAAGGCAAGTTGTCGGCTGAAGAAAGAACCGCTTGCTCAGTTTCGGCCGAAACCGAGACACTCGCGGATTGCTTGGCCGTGGTTTCAGCCGAAACCGCGGACCGCGAGTGTCGGTCCTTGTCTTTGCGTTTCTTAGTTATTTGTGTAGTCGGAGGATCCGACGGCATAATGTAGGCAAATCGGAGCCGAAAATCTGTTCAGCAAAGTCCGAGCGACGTCTCAGCGTCCGCCGGTTAAAAGAAGCACAGGCTAGACAAGCTGCTACGTCGTGGTCTGGGCCTAAACAATGTATACAATAGGAGTGGAAATCTTTATGAGGTATTTGTTTCCCACAAGATAAACAGTTATTAACTTTCTCTGACATCGGCTGAGGCAAGAAAGAGTCCCCAACGGGGTACTTAGCTTTATAGAAGTCTTCGAAGTAGTATTCGGTAGAAGTAATCTCTGGATCTGACCGACCGGCACTTGCAAACAGCTTCTGCTTCGGGCGCCACGCGGCAAGAAAGACTGGGGAAAATGGCGTCGGCTGATGCCTTTATACCCGAAAACTGCCGCAATGACGTCGGGTGAAGTGCGACACCAGCCGAAGCCGGACCCAGACTTTGGAATCCGGCCAACCGAAGGGCTGCCTGACGACAGGACAACCCATTTGTAAGGACTGCAGATGCATCCTTGAAGGACATCTGGCAGTTTAATGCCCTCATGGTTAAAGTGGCCGAGGTATACACCTTTTTCCCCCACCTTTCTAAAGCTCTGGAATCTCTCTCTGAAGGTAATGGGTTTTTTGCAGTAGAGTCCTTAATTCCCTTGGGACCCTGAGAAATAGTTTCTGGGTCAGCAGTATGGCTTTTGTATAGGAACTGGTGTGAATCAGGAACCCGGTAATACCTGTCTGGTTTAACAGGAGCTGGAGGTAAAGAATCTGGGTTGAGACTGGCTTCTGTGTACACATCATCTAATATATCTAAAACAGGAGGGATAGCCAGGGGCCTATGCTGGGGGAGCAAGAGAAAATCCCTGAGCCTTTTCTTGGAATCTGAGTAATCTTGGCCTTCCCAGTGAAAGTGTTCCCTCAAAGTATGCAGGGTTTCCCCAAAGGAGTAGTCCTCAGGGGGGGGAGACCGAGGGAATAGACTCCTCTGCATCAGAGTCTTCAAAAGGAGAATAGGTATAGTCCTGGTCCTCAGAATGTTCAGAGGTAATACAGGCTTGATCTGAGGAAGGGTAGTCTTCCTCTAATCTGGGCCTTTTGTCCGAGGGGGGTTGAGAACCCCTGATAAGAGTAATCAAATCCTCAGACATTTTGAGCATCTGTTTTTTAGGCATGGGGCCTTGAGAGGGGGTCTGAGGTCCCTGTTTTGTGGTTTTCATGGCTGCTTTAGATTTTGTAAAAGCTTTAATAGAGAAAGAGGAAGGCCTGAAGACACCTTGAGAAATGGCAGGCCTGTCTAAACTCTGAGTTTCCCCGCCAAGAGTGGCGTCGATATCTGTAGTAGGAATGGGGACCGAGGAGCCTGCGACCTCGGGTACTGAAGACACCGGTAATGTAGTGTCATCGGTACTCAGGGGCTGCATAGGTGCCTCGCTGAGAACCGGTAGTCGGCCTTAGCGTGGTGTCAGTAGAAGTCACGGACCTCGTATGTCGGTCCTTATCTTTGCGTCTTTTACTCAAAACTGGAGTCGGAGAATCCGACGACATAATATAATTAAATTTTTTACCAAAATAGTGAAGGGCGAACTCTGCCCAACGCTTAATAGTGCGTTTGTTGAATCTATCACAAAAACGGCAGGCCGAGACGTCGTGGTCTGGGCCTAAGCAAGGTATACAGAAAGAGTGGAAATCCTTATGCGGTATTTGCTTCCCACATGAAATGCAATTATTAACTTTGTCTGACATCGGTCTGAGGCAAGAAAAGTTTCCCCAACGGGGTACTTAGCTTTCAAGAAGACTTCGGCTGAAATATTTTCGTAAATCTCAGGAGCTGGCCGACCGGCACTTGCGAACTGCTTCTGCTTCGGGCACAGCGTGGCAAGAAAGACTGAAGAAGATGGCGTCGGCTGCCTCTTTTATACCCCTGCCGCACTGACGTCAGGGAAGAAGCGACGACAACCGACACCGGACCTAGACTTTGGAATTCGGCTGACCGAGGACCCGCCTGACGACAGGATAACCCATCTGTAATGACTGCAGCTGTATGCACGATGAACATCTGCTTCTGCTTCGGGCACCGCACGGCAAGAAAGACTGATGTAATGGCGTGGGCTGCATGCTTTATACCCCTGACTACCTGACGTCACGGAAGATGAGACAGCAACCGACACAGGACCCAAGACTTTGATAATCAGGCCGACTGAGGGCTGCTGCAAGCAGATAACCCAAATATGATGACTGCAACAGTGAAACACGAAGAACATCTTGGTAGTTTTGGTTAAAAAAGAAGTCGTTGGTTTGAGTCTAACATCGTTTGAGTGAAGAACTGCCTCAGAAGCCGGTGCCCTGCACAGTGGCTCCGGACCCATCCAAGGTATTGACATCCGCAGGTTCCTCAGTCGAAGAAGAGTCTCGCGGCATACCGGACTCCGAATGGGTCGGTAGAGGCCTGTGAATCCACTGAAGCAGGCAACAGGGGCTGCGAAACCGCCTCACTGATCACCGGCAAACTGGCGACTAGCTTAATGGTAGCATCGTTGGCAGCTTTGGACCTATGCGGTCTGTCTCTGTCTTTATCCTTATGTTTGTTTGGAATATCGGTAGTCGGATGGCTTACCGAAGCCATTTCAGAATACAGAGAACGAAAGAATTTAGCGACAAAGAGAGCCCAACGAATGGTTCAGGCGTTAAACAAGGCACAAAACAGACAGCGAGGTATGTAGTGGTCTGGGCCTAAACAGGTGATGCAGTAAGAATGAAAATCTCTGTGAGGTATTTGCTTTCCACAGGCAAGACAACTGTTAACTTTTTTCTGACATCGGTTAGAGCAAGAAAAAAGGATCCCCAACGGGGTACTCAGCTTTAGAAGACTTCATGATTATTCAATTCGTAAATGAAAATGCAGGTAGTGGCTGACCAGCACTTGCGAATTGCTTCTGCAAAGGGCTCCTCGGCAAGAAAGACCGATGTAATGGTGTCGGCTGCCTGTTTTTATACCCCTGACGTCAGTCTTGGAGTGACAGCATCCAATGCAGAAATACCAAGTCTCTGGTATTCGGGCCGACTGAGGGCTACCTGCAGGCAGATAACCCAAGTGTGATGACTGCAACAGTGAAACACGAAGAACATACACCCTTCTTTGCACACCTCTGAGGTCTGTGAGAAAACTAAAAGAAACAATGACCACACTATCCTCAGCTCAAACATAAGCTATAATGACCTCATGTGCACACCTCTATGGTTTGACTGAGATGAAAATTAAAGTAGTAATAACCACACAATAACCAGCTCCCTATAACCTAGAGCAACCTTCTGTGCACACACATCTGAGTACGGCAGGTTTTAGAACTGGTGTGGCTGAAAACAGAGGCTATTATCAGCTTTATCCTAAAAGTGTCATATCACAGCACTTTCGATTTAGAGAGTATAATCAGAAAATTTATATTTTTGTCCTCATTTCCCCAACCAAACACTGCTTTTTTGGGACCCCCACAGAGTCATGGATGATTAAGGGAGTCCATGTATCAATTTACACATTCTGGGGAGTAGGGTCCACCAGACTCCAAGAAGATCCATTTGTCTGAATGTTCTGTAATATATTTTATGCCTTACTTTTGAAATATAATTACTTAAGTACACTTTTTACAGATACCCAGAAAAATAATTATGTGTTCTGCCATTACAGAGTGTGCACAGATAAAAATCAATGAAATTTTTTAGACACACACACAAGCAAACATAAGTCATAGCAGCACAGATAAAAATCAGTGATATTTTTTAGACACACACACACACACACACACACACACACAAGCAAACATAAGTCATAGCAACACTAGTTTATACTTATTGCATCAAATAGCAATACATTGTGCAACACTGGTACTGCCACACAAGATCAGTGACTGTCGTTTAGCAGTTATCAAACAGCAGCAGGGCTAAGGTACTTCTATTTACGTCATTGAAGAGTAATGCATACCTGTCACTGTCCCTGATTTTGCTCATACTATTGCTTTGTCCATAAAAAAAAAATGGGATTTGCTGGTGAATAATTCAGGATTACAAACGGTCAATAAATCCAGACATCAGAGTTTTATATTTATTGTCCAAAAATACAACTTGATGCAAAAAGTGTTATTTTATTAACTTTTTAAGTTAGAGTAATATTTAAAATGTGTTCCTGATACTTAGCTTTTACTCTGCTATTATTTTGGCACCGCACTGAAACCTTAAGCAAAGAAGTTAAGAGTTACAATACCTGGTGTTTTGCCAGTATTTATAAAACTCCCTGAAAGAGAAAATTATCCCTGATGATCAGAAGCATCAGCTCTTTTTAAAATCCAAAGTCTGCAGAGAGATTAAAATCCAAAGTCTGCAGAGAGATAAGTCAGTCTGGGTTGCTGTTCTCTCTAGTACTTATCTTGCTCGTGTTTATTATCAGTTGTATCCTAACAGGTTCATATCACTACTCTGCTTACGTTAAAGAGCATAATCAGGAAATTAATACAATTTTTCTTCATTTTCCCCCAATCAGCAGCAACGTTTGTGGGGCCCCCACTCAGTCAAGCATGACTAAGGGCCCCCCCTGCAGCCATGGGTACTGCAAGGACCTAAAGCTGGTTATGTAGTTAGTTTTAGTGAAGAAAATATCCAACAGCAGAGTTTAACTAAACCAGTGGGGCACTGATAAAATATTTAATGGAATTGTGATGCCTGTTACTTGAAAAAACACTGTCACTATAACTAGAAATATCTTTGAATTTTAAAGGAGACATAGTAAGAGTTATTACCCACCTGGTTAACTAAGTATACCAGATGGCTGTACTAGCTTTTGATGGTTTGAGAGAGAAGTTACAAAATATCAGGATAAGATAAGTTGCTGCATTTGAGGGCCCATCAAAATCAGGGGGGCCCCAGTGACTGCAGGATTCACTGGTTGCTAAAGCCTGCTATGGTCACAATGTGTAACTATACAAGGAATACAGTCTTATCAGTAAGAATATTAGTACCACAATGCTCAGTTCTTGGGCCGTCAATTCCCACTGATGAATGAACAAATATGCCAACTGTAAAATTGGTTTCACTCCCCATCATGAAAGTGATACTGACAACCTGAATACCTACATGAAGCAGACAGTATAATGAACAAGTGATACCCTGCATAAAACTTGGCATGGACAAACGTAATAATATGTACTTTGGAGAAATATAACACATAAATCAGTATATTTAACATCACTATCTCTAGAGGGTTTGGGATTAACATTATAAACCAATTCATCTTTCAGCCTACATATTCAACAAGTGCCAAAGCAATGAAGCAGATAGGGTGGGTCTATGTTCAGCCATTGAACATCGAAAATGCTGTTCAGCAAAACTCCTCATGTGGCAGGCCGGCGAGGCCGCAGCCCCCCACCCCCCCTGCTAAGTGTGCATGTGTGTGTGTGTGTATGTATATATATATATATATATATATATATATATATATATATATATATATATATATATACACACACACACACACACACACATACATATAACAACTCCGAGATTGCACTACAGTGGGGAAAGAGCTAATTTTCTGATCCCTTCCGTCGTAATGTGATCTTACTCAAACAGCTTGATGAACAGCGTGTTTGATGAGACATGCCATTCGAAGCTAACTTCCTGTTGTATTATTAGCTGACTGCAATCAGTGATGCTGCATGTTAGAGTTTAGCTCTTTCAGGAAGTGTTTTGGGTTGAAGGCTAGTACAAGTCTGTCTTGTCTCCAAGAAACGAGGCCTTTGGTGTACTGATAGCAATTCTTGACCTTTTATTGAATCAGCTGTATCTTTTATCTAGTTGGTTATTTGACAGTTGCTGTTTCCCTTCATTCTAGACACTGTTAACGACTTAACCAAAAAGTATGTCCATGTTCAGAACTACCCCGTCACCAAATGACAATGCAACACAAGACTCCCAAATTTACTCCTCCCAACAATACACCTGAGCAGCTTACAGCCAGACGTTTTATTTTTGGGAACTCACTGTGAAAAAAGTCAAAACAGCTATCCTAAACATAAAAGAATAAGACAACTTTAGGCTTTCAAAACTACACCCCACCTTCATGAAAATGTCAGCTCCCTTCATAAGAACACCTCCTACTCGTATATCTAACCTCTCCTTAACAACTTCTACTTTCCCAATAGGCTTTAAGTATTGACACATCACCCCCCTCAAGGAAAAAGCAAAACCCTAAGGAATACAAACATTACAGACCTATAGCAAACCTGTGTTCTATAACAAAAAAAACTTTTTTTGGAAACAACTCTAGGATCATATAATTACAGACTTCTTTGTGATAAACAACACTTTTTTCAGAAATTCTTCAATACCATGAAAGCACTATACACAGTCTCTGACATCATTGTTAACATTATGAATGCATGACAGGAGCATCAGAAACAGTAAATCATAAACTGCTTTCTCTACAAACCTGTCATATTCAGTTTTGGCTGAAATAGAGTAAGATGGTTTTAAAGTTAGCTCAAAACAAAATATTCCAGGTACATCTACGAACCTGCTTTTCGACTGAAGGCAATATTAATTGAGTCCCACAAAAATCCATCCTTGGACCACTGTTATTTTTCGTATTCATCAAAGATATATTCGATGACCTGCCTCACTTCATCTTCATGTAGATATCTAACTACCCGAATCATGTAAGAATACCTTGACTTTTCGACAGAAACTAGTCTGCTTTAGAGATTTAAGCTACTGGACGAATGAAAGAATGCTCCCAATCAATCCCCTGAAGTTTAATATCATGATAGTTGTCAAGCCGCAAAAATTCCCCAAATCCTCAGATCTAATTATTTCTGAACAGACAGCAGCCCACTCTCACTAATAACAGAAAAAAGTACCTAGGGATCACGTTGGACCTGCTCACTTATTGGCCAAGCATACTAACGATATTATTATCAGAACACTCCAACTAAAACTATGCTATAGAAAGCCTAACCTCACTTCTACAGCTCATAATGCCTTAGCATACAAAATGTGCTCTTATCCTTAACAATCAAATATGGGCTCCCTCTTGTAATCTTATATTCTAGCTCAAACACATGTAAAACACAAACAAAAACAAAATATACAGATTTCTTCTTCTCGCAAATCTCAAACTCATCACTGCGAGAGTTTACAGGGGGTATAAAATGACAAAGCCACATTTGTACTTACCTGTCAAATATACAGGCTGTTAAAAATGCAACACTGGGGCGGGGTCAAAGACAAAATTACAAATCAAGCAGTCTAACTGCACTTAGAGACAGCCAAACATATATCATTGCCCTCATTACACCTGGTTTTAAAACCTCCAAAGGAGAAAGAGCTATGGTTAGGCCCATCTGTCTGGAACTGGCTACCTGCAGACAAAAGGCAGCAAAAGACACTTCAACGTTTTAGAAACAAACTAAAAGAACACGTGTTTAAAGCACAGCAAATGCTCTTGCTACTCTTTGCAGCTCATTTTGTAGTAACATCCTTCTTGTGAAGGCATACTTTTAACAAATTACACACTGGTTGACTGCCTACATTAATTGTACGTATTGCAAATAATAACATCACTCACATTTACAATTGTAACTAACATACAAATGCATTACCTCTACTGTACTATGTTCAACTCTTGAATATTCCTTAGTTCATGTAAAATGTTCTGTTTGTGCCTTGTACCATGATGCCCAGGTTGTGGTTGAAAAGGGTCTGCTGACCAGTCCACAACCTAGTTATCAAACAGACATAAATAAATAAATCCTGTTCCCTGTTCCCCCAGATATATTTGAAATACACTGTAGAGTACAAGACCCAGGAGATAGCCATACACGTACCCCAATAGTCACTTTCCTAATTCCTTTTTTTTTCCTCAAATTTTTTTTTATTTTTCACATACAGTTGAATAAATTCCATAGTATTTGTATATAACAACTTAATAACTATGTATACTATTTACATCAGCCTGACACTATAACAGAGCTTAATATTACAAGGGTTTATCAATGAAGAACTTTATAATTATTTAAATGTTAACAAACCCAAAATTCCTATAATTTTTGGAATTCCAAAGATACATAAAGACCTAGAACCATTAAAGTTCAGGCCGATTGTTTCAGGAAAAGGAGGTGTTTTGGACCCCATAGGCAAATTTGTTGATTACAAATTGAAAAGTTTTGCTACAACACTGCAATATATATGTAAAGATTCTTGGGACTTCCTAAGAAGAATTCAGAGAGAATTATTTCAAGTGGATTTATTACTAATTACCATTGATGTTGTAGACCTATTCCCAAGTATCCCCCATGAACAGGGGCTAGAATGGTTTAATGAAATACTAGTCAGAGAATCAAATTGTCAACCAATACCATTAATTTGCTAGTGGAATTCATGGAGATTATATTAAAGAACAATTTCATGTTTTTCAATGGAGAAATTTACAGACAAAGGAAGGGGGTTGCAATGGGAGCACCCTGTGCCTCCATGTATGCCAATATTATACTACACAAATGGGAACAGGAATTTATCTTTTCAACTCAATGGAAAGAATGCATTAAACATTACACAAGGTTCTTGGATGACATAAGTATTTTGTGGACAGGCAGTGAGACGCAATTCATGGAATTTGTCGAATACATTAATTCCACAACTAATTTTTTGTCATTCACGTATAGTCTAAGTAAAGAAAAAATGAATTATTTGGATGTTACAATTTTTAAGGACTGTGTCAACAAAAGGTTCACATCCAAATTGTTCAGGAAACCCACTTTTTCCAATACCTATTTACATTATGCAAGTGGTCACCCTTACTATCAAAAGAAAGGTATAGTTAAGGGGCAAATGGTAAGGGCTTCAAGAATGTCGAGCACCTTAGAATTCTTCATGGAAGAAATGGTGAAAATAAAAAACATGTTTTTGGAAAGGGGGTATCCAGAGGACTTGATAGACATGTTAGGTAAAGAAGTCATAGAACAGAGAGAGCAAAAATTTCCACCTTTATTAGGCCTAGGTCAGAATGGTTTAGAGAATTCTAGTGAAAGCAATACAGCGGTATTTACTAACAGCTACATCCACACCTATTCAACTGATTCACAGCAAATTGAAGGGGTGATTAATAAATTTTGGCCGGTTCTAACTGGACATGAAGAATTATGTAAATATATTCTGAAGCATCCTAAGTTTATAAGACGTAGGGACACCAACATAAAGGATTTATTTGAGAAATTTCAACAACAAGAAAGAACTAGTAATAACAGTAAGTTGAAAAAAGGTACCTACAAATGTGGAAGCTGTAAACAATGTACACATATTATAAACAGTGATTCCTTATATATTCCATCTAGGAATTTTTGTTTTAAAGCTAGCATTCATGCAAACTGTGCAACACAAGGGATTGTTTACTTAGGTCATTGTACCAAGTGCCACAGTTTCTATGTAGGTAAAACGGAAAGGTCTCTGAGAAAGAGAATTTACGAACACATGTATGAGGTTTCAAGGAAAAAAGATACAAATGCCTTTTATAAACACCTATTATTATGTCCTGAAATGTCTAAAATTTATAGTGTTAGAAAAGGTGCAAGTGGATAGTAGGGGGGGAGACTGGGAAACGCATTTGGAATACAAGGAATTGTTGTGGCAACTAAAATTGGATGCAGCCACAAGTCCCGGTCTAAATGATAGTATAAATATTAAAAGTGTACTCAAATTAAGAATGGCCAGACTGTGATTCACAAGTTAAGGAGACAACATCATAAATTTACATGTAATCAGTTGTGTATTAATATGTTCATAGCACAGTGTTTTAATCGTTGTACATGTAGATCTTACAATAGTATATGAATTGAAAGGCATTTTTATAGGTTATTTAATATTTATTGAATGGAAGTTTGATAAATTCATACTCAGTTATTTTAAAAAATACTTTTTTAAAAAATATTTATTGCAAACTTTTTAATGTTCTTGTAAATTTATCTATTTAACAATTAGTACATACATTTTTAAAAAAACCTTTTTAAAAAATAGTTATGTATAGCCCTGTAGTCAAAAACATGTTTTGTTGGACATGGTTTTACAAACTTGGTGTACATATATATATATTTTTTATATACTTTGTATATAAAACATTTTGAATGCAAATGTAGTAACAAAGTATAGTAAATTATTAGAGGTGTTTTGTTTAAGGTTTTATATTTTATGGAGTAACATTTGTGCATCCACGACAGTGGCAAGTGAATAGAGGACTGTCTGTTCGAAACTGTTTGTATAGCTTTAATAGCTGAATTACTAAAGCTATCACATGATGGTCAACAGACCTTATAAATGAAGTTAGAAATATATTGTTATTTGATCTTGATAAAGCTTGGCAATGAGACCAAGCGAAAGCGCTTGATTTATACTGTTGGGATTCGTTTTTCATATTTGTGCTTCACATGGCTAAAGTTTTGTGCTGAAAAGCAAAGTTTTTAAATAGAAGTTACTGTCAAATAATAAAATCGTTTATTTATCACCTCCGTTTGCTGGTTTTAAGCAGTGGAAGCTTGCTTTGGTGTTTTTGGTGCTCACATCTTGTTTTATCAGTGCTCAATATATACAATTACTTTATAGGTATAACAATACAGTTATCAGAGTGTTATCTGTTCAGTTATTGTAAAATGTCAATCAATGGTAAGACTTTTTCCATGGATTGTTAATAAATGGCTTAGGGTGAATCCTTAATTCTTTAATATTAATTTCCAACAATGCTGTGGTCTTCAGTAGGCTGTAGAAGTCTTCCAAAGTCCGTATTGTGTTTGTATTCCATCTTCTTGTTACACACTTCTTTGAGATTGCAAGTATTTTCCATACTAGATACATATTTGACTCATTCAAATGAGGACCTTCATACACATTTAATAATACTAGAGCTTTAGATAAGTTAAACGATTCATTAAATAAAGCTTGTTAAAAGTTTTTAATATCATTCCAAAATGGCTTAATTTTAACACAGTCGAAAAAAAATGTGATTCCAATCTGCATTGAGTATTTGGTCACACCTCCAACATATTCCCTTTGTAGAAGAATTAATTTTAGTAATTCTATCTGGAGTTAAGAATGTTCTGTGCAAGCAATTCCAATTAACTTTCCAGTATTGTGTAAAGGATGTATGTTTTACTGATAATAAAATATTTGATTGATTTAATTTCTTCAGTTAGCTGTAATGAGTGCCCTTTTGTTATATAATTCCAATATGAGTATTTGGGTGTTGTTTTATAATTTATCAATATCTTGTAAAATTTCAAAATACTATTTCCCATGACATAATCATTATAAATGATTTCATATAGGTATTATGTATGTTTAGGTATTTCTTTAAATGAAGAATTACTAATTATTCTGCATAAATCTTGCGAATACGTCAGAATTTTTTTGCATAGTTAGCCAATCTTGTTGTGGAATTTTGTATGTTGTTTCTATTGTTTGCATATCCAGAACTTAGTTCTTTGATACATTGAAACCAACAAACAAATCATTTCTGTTCCCAGGAATTAATTATTTATTTGTATATTTATGTGGATAGCTCTTTGTAACTATGAATGGTGTAAAAGATCAAACCATTTTTTTAAATCTATATTTGCATTAATAATTTTCCTAAATGAGTCAACGTAATAATTAATCATATGAGTTTTAATGGGCTTAGTTATGTTATATTGCATACTAATACATAATATATGCCATGGTAAATTGTTTTATCTGTTATTTGAAATTTTTTTTGTGAATCAAATTAATTTATTGATATTACAGTTAGTAATTCTTTCCAATTTGCAGAATAATTTGGACTTATCCAATCTGAGATTGTGTTAGATATTGATGCTTTTATATATGTTTCAATATCAGGAAAGCTTAATCCTCCCTGTTTCCATGGTCTGATATTACAGCTATTATGTTTCTTTTGGGAAACCATAAAAATTTTATTAGGCATGAGTTTATTTCTTTGAGTATATTGCTTTCTGGTAACAGTTGTACTGCCAAAGCTATATCTAGAATCTTGGGTAGTAAATCATTTTTATTAACTGTAGTCTATCTTCAAATGTTAATATTATTTTGTTTCACTTTTCCACAGAGATTTTAATTGTATTGATGATATTATTGTAGTTTTTTGAGACCAATTCATTATTATCCTTGCATAACTCAATTCCTAGATATTTTAAGGTAGATTCTTGTTTCCCTATAATGTGATTCCACTTTGTCTGCAATTATTTTTCTTTATTTAAAAATAAAAAAAAATTGATTTTGATTTATTGAAATGGAGTCCTGAAGTCCTGTAAAATGTGTCAATTAAAATATACACTTCTTCTGTCTCTTTTGTATTGGATAACGTTAATATGTCATCAGCAAAGAGCATTACTTTAGAATTTTATTGTTTATAAACATCTACTCCTTTGATTTTTGTATTGTTACATATTGAATCTACCAATATTTCAATAGCCAAAGCAAATAGAATCTGTGACATGGGACATTCTTGTTTAGTACCCTTTGTTATATGCATAGATTCAGAGGTAAAATGACCTAGCTTACCATATGTTAAATTATTTGTATATATATTCTTTAGCAGATGAACAAGAGGAGGAGGAAATTCAAATAACACCAGAATTGTGAATAAATAGTCCCAATTTAGGGAATTACAGGCTTCCTCTATATCTAAGCTAATTATGAGTCTTTCTTTATTTTCTTTATTAACAATCTATAAGAGAAATCATCTTTTTAATATTATCATGTGTGTGTCTATGATATATAAATCCAGTTTGATCATTATTTATAGTTTTGGATTTCATTCTGTTAGTTAATATTGTCATAAATATCTTACAGTCATTATTTAATAATGATATAGGTCTACATGAGGTACAGAGGTTTGGGGATTTGTTTTCCTTTAGGATTGGTGTGATTAAGGAACATCTCCAAGAGGGTGGTATTAAAGCTTGTGACCGAATTTCTAATAGAGTTTTGTGGAAGAGGGATAGTATCTTTGAAGGAAAAAGTTTATATATTTCCATAATTATGCCATCTATACCTGGAGCTTTATTATTTTTACCCTCTTTTACTGTATCTGTAATTTCTTTGTAGGGTATGGGTGCTTGCAGATCTAGTTTTAATTTTTCTGGTATTTTTTATATTAGAACATTTTTCATCTAGATTTAATTGATCAGTATATATATTTTCGTTTTGGATATCTTCCATACAGTGATTTTAATAGGCATCAAGAATGTCACCTATATCCGTAACATTTTTCACTTTCTTTTCATGGAAGATACTTTTAATGTTATTAGCTTTTGATTGCATTTTGAGTCTTGTGGATAAATTATGTAGATATTTGGGAGAAAAGGCCAAGGTATTCATTTTTAGTTTTTCTAAAGCTAAACTAGTTTTATGTGTTAGAATTCCTTTGTATTTATTGTTTAATACTTCTACTTTCTTTTTCATCTCCAAATTATTTTGATTTTTTTCAGCTTTTACTGACAAAAGTTTGGATTGTCCATCTAATAATTCAGAATCCCATTCTCTGACTTTTTTTTTATACCAGGTTAGGGTTTTACCATATATGTAAGCCTTTAATGAGTCCCATATCATTATTTTATCTCTGTGGTGTAATTAATATCTAAGAAGAACTGTAATTCAGATAATAACCAGGTGTTTGAACTCTTTAATTTTGGTTATATATGCTGGAATTCTGGAGTTAAAGATTAATGGTTTGTACCCATTTTGAAGTTTTAGTATCAATGAATTGTGGTCTGAAAAGGGGCAGGGAGTGATTGGGAAATTAATGATTTTAGAGTGTAAGTCATGGGCAGCAAATATTTTATCTACTCTAGTTTGGGTACCAAATATGTGATCTTGATGGGGAAAACAACAAAGATTTATCTTCTTTAAATCTGAAAGTATATACAAGATGAAAGTATTCTACCCACTTGTTTAAAGCTTTTGATACAGCAGATGTATGCAGCTGTCTTTTATTTGTAGTTTCAGAAATATCAAATATACAGTTAAAATCTCTTCCTAATATTAAGTTGCCTTTTTAATTATTGGAAATTAAATCCAAGTGTTTTTTAACTGTTCCTGCTCCAATGCCTGGGAACCAGTATAGATTGGCTAGGGTCCATATTCTGTTATTATATTTAACTATTACTAATGTCATAAGTCCTTCTTTATCTTCATACTTATAAATGATTTCTGGGTTAATCACATTTGTTTTCCATAAAATTGTTACCCCTATTGTCTTTGTCTTATAAGTGGATTGCGCCAATATCATATATTCCTTAGGATTCCATTTGTAATTGTCATTTGTTTTAAAATGAGTTTCTTGAAGGAAGACAATTTGTGATTTGTTCAGTATTAAAAATTTCAGTAGATCTGATCTCTTGGTAGGATTGTTTAAGCCATTGGTATTTAAAAATAATAAAATTAAATCAATCTTAGGTTATTTAGACTATGTATTTTTTGTTTTATTGCGAGTATTAAACATTTTCCTCCGATAACTATAAAGTAAATGTTTGAGCTTTTAAAGGAAATTATCAGTTTTATACTTTGAGTGTTTACCAATAAAGTAACGTTTTGGTCAGGCATACTAAAAATGTTTTTGCGAAATAACAAATTTACACTAATAAATGTTAACAAAACTAAGATCCGCACTAGCCATGGAATGAAAATCATTCCTAATCTGATGGATAAACTTAAATCCATCAGATTATCATTCGTACCTTGACAATCCAGAACATCTGAGCTCCATAAATTGAATTATCACATGGAGAATACTTACAATAGGAATAAGCAATATTTATATTATTTTGAACAGATACAGTGCAATTGTAGATTAGACAGAATTCTAATACAATATAAATATCTTGTTGTATAAGCAATTAATATTTACATGAAAGATAGATGACAAGCAATTCAATCATAGTAAAGTAGGATGTATCATATATAAAACCTCAGTAAAAGATTATAGCACACAGTCATTTAACATATTCACCCTCATTGTCTTTCAAAACGTATTACTTAATATAAATAGATGGTAATAATATTTATACCTAATGTTTATAATACAATGTATTTTACTAGATATATCAGAAGTTATATTTCATTGTTTGCCAGCATTTAAGTAATCACTTTGTTTGTTGCCAACTTACTTAAAGCATCAAGTTTGTTTTATGTAACCACTGATGAAAGTTAGTGGATTTTAATTATCGGTGCATCCCTCTTCCCCCCATTTCCTACACATAAGAATTTTCATATCTGTCATTTCTGGTTATAAAATGAGTGAAATTATAGGTTAAATACAACAAATTAATTTATTGTGATTAATGATTACAAGTTCCCTTTCCATATTCATAAATTGCCATTTTATGGCATATGACAGATTTTAGATTTAAATGGCAACATTCTATTTTGTACAATCAGCAAATGTTAAACTGAGTGATTACTGTCAACTTAATACTATTTGTTCAGAATGTGACTGTTACATTCTGTCACATTCCTAGTTCAGGCTTCTATTGTTACCCTGGAATAACTCTGTCAGTTTGATGTCATGTATAAAACATAAGTTACCTTGCTAACAACTTAAGTATTATGTATGGTCAAGATGCATTACAAAACCACAATTCAAGTTAAAGCAATTATATGACTTGTTATGCACTTACTTATATGAGAAAATCATTATGCTTCCCCTTGATGCTCAACATAGTGTATGTCATTTATGACAAGTTAAAACAGCAGTGTTTTTATACACAAGCCCATGTTATTAAACTGAGTGTCTATTGTCAATTTAATACTATTTGTTCAGAATATGATTGTTACATTCTGTGACATTTCAAGTTCAGGCTTCTATTGTTTCTCTTGAACAACTGTCAGTTTGATGGCATGTATAAAATATTAGTTACCTTGGTAACTGCTTAAGCATTATATATGGTCAAGATGGGTTACAAAAACTACAATTCAAGTTAAAGCAATTACATGACTTGTTATGCACATTTAATTATATGAGAAAATCATCATGCTTTCCCTTGATGTTCAATGTAGTGTATGTCATTTATGACAAGTTAAGACAGTAGTGTTATTATACACAAGCCCATGCTATTAAATCATGTCTAATATCTAAATTCATCAGACTGCTTCATCTTATATGATGATTATATATTTTATCTCTAGATTTACTAAAATCATACATTACTGTGTTTTTTGGGGGTTGTTGCTTGTTATTTGAGAGACCACAAGCTGTAATGTTTATTCTTATTAACTCCTTCCAAGCATGTTTATACAGTCCATAGACTTTAAATTATGAGACCCTTCTAGTTTCTTATTTGCTTACATTTCCATCCTTACATACACACATATCAGTACTTCAAGCACAGGTAACAATGCCCATCCAGTTTTGCCAGAATACCATTCACTAGTTCATGTGGTGTGTTTCCAGGCTGTCCCTAAAATATCCAAACCAATATTTGTCCTGTTCCATTTTACCAGCCTGTTCCATGTAGCGGCCACTCTGCCAGTGAACCACTCAGCACACTTTCCATTCTCACAGATATTTCCACAAAGGAAATCTGATGACTCTCTAGCACTTCCCAGCAACCCCAAACACCCCTAGAATCAGCTATCCCCATATGCCCAACACGTTTGAGCAAGCTCGCCTCCCAGACCACTGCAAAGGGTACTGCACAAGACCAAGTGCTCTTAATCTTTCACAATAACTCAGACTTCCACTCTTATGTAAGCCCTTAATGTGTTTGAACCAAAATACATTTTAAATATAAAATTGCGCTTATTTATTTTTTTTATCAAGAATAAACTTAATGAGCTAGATGAAGTGTTGGGAGACCATCAATATGTGTACATCTGGTTTAAAACAGCCCCTTTATTATATATATATTTTTTAAACCAAAAACGTCACTGCCTAAAATCATCTCGGAGGCTCCTAAGAGCCATTAAGCATTATCCTCACTCTGTCTTCGTTACCATAGCAACCTGAGAGCGTCTGTTTCTGTTAGTGTGTCTGTGTACTGCATACCAGAGGCTTGTGATGCACCTGAAGCAAAGTTTCACTTCACTGCAACTTCAAGCCTAAATTCCCTCCCTTTCAGTGAGGCAGCAGCCAGGAAAAGAACAGATTGCACACAGAACAAAAAAAAAACAAACTCCCAACAAGCCACCACAACAAGAGACAACACACTCCTCTCCAGCCCTCCCACCCCTCACTCAGCAGACATACAAACAAACCATTCTCTGCCAAAATATCCCAAATCACAGTTGTATCTACCCCCTTCCCCTGGATCTAGGCTAAAACACCAAATGTCTCTTCCTAATACACAAGCATCAGTAAACCTCGATCACAAGCTGCAACTCACAGCTTCCCGGAGACGAAAACGGCAACATATAACAGCTGCATCCACATACACCATATTCGGCTTAAATCGCACTCGAAGCTATGATACCTGCCATAATTGATATGTTTAGACAGAATAATAATGACATTTGTACTAGCTGCCAGACACGGCTGCATCCACGCACACCATATCTGGATGGATCAAACAGCACTTGAAGCTATGAAACCTGCCATAATTGATATTAACTATGTTTAGACAGAATAATAATGACATTTGTACTAGCTGCCAGACACAGCTGCATCCATGCACACCATTTCAGGATTGATCAAACAGCATGTGTATCTGTGATACTTGCCATAACTGATATTAACTATATTTAGACAGAATAATGATGACATTTGTACTAAGAGCTTGCTACTATTATTTAACCAGGATATACATGACATTTCTAAATCATACTTTAACTGAAGAAGGCATTAGTTTCCATGACAGCATTTTTTTTTCCAAAACACTCTACTGTTACTGCTATTATATATGATGTTAATTTGTTACATTTGAGTCTGAACTCTGATGAACGGTACCTTGTTGAATTAGTTAATTATTTAAATTATAAGTAAAATCAATGAAAAATGAACAAGATAAGTATTCACTGAGTTCAAATAGGGGAATAGAAAAGTACAGTTGTGCACACTTACCATAAATGTAGATGTTCGAGTGTATTCACTGTTGCAGTCATTACATTTGGGTAATCCTGCTGCCAGGTCCCCTCAGTCGGCCTGAATTCCAATGTCCTGGGTCCTGCGTCAGCTGCTGTCGCCCCTTCCCTGACGTCAGGTCATCAGGGGTATAAAAGAAGCAGCCAATGCCATTTTCTTTAGTTTTTCTTGCCCCAGATGTCAGGTGCCCCCTAAAAGGGTTGCCAAAATGTATATATATAAATAATTACATGCACCAATATAAACTTTTACCTTCATCTACAACCAGATACACCACATAGGTTGTATAAATCAGAGAAGGAAAGATAGATTCCAATGGAAGAAAAGGGGGATGGCGGGTGGGTAACCTGGACTGCAACAGTGAATACACTCGAACATCTACATTTATGGTAAGTGTACACAACTGTACTATGTTCTTCGTGTTTCACTGTTGCAGTCATTACATTTGGGTAGAGTCCCAAAGCTATGGTTGGGAGGCTGGAGCTAAACAGCATTAGGAGCGGCTATGAGGCCCTGCAGAACTGCAGTGGCAAAGCCTGCCCTGGATTTAGAGTAGAGTGGCAGATGATAGCGCTTTGTAAAGGTGTGCACTGAACTCCAAGTAGCAGCCTCTAAAATGTCCTTGGTAGGTACTCCCCTGAGAAAGGCTGCTGAAGTGGCTGCAGCTCTGGTTGAATGTGGCCTAATGCCCTTAGGCACTGGCTTGCCGTGGTGTACATAGCAGAAACGAATGCAGTGGCCTATCCACTTTGAAATAGTCTGCTTTGAGATAGCCTTTCCTTGTGATCCTGCAGCATATGTCACTAGCAATTGCTCTGTCTTTCTGAAAACTTTGGTTCTGTCCAAGTAGAATCTAAGCTGTCTGTGTATGTCCAAATAATGCAGTATTATCTCCCCCTTATTCTGTGGATGTGGATAAAAAGTTGGCAGGTGAATAGTTTGGTTAAGAGCCACACTGGACACCACCTTAGGCATAAATGTTGGGTTTGTCCTCAGAGAGACCCTGTCGGGATAAAAAATGATAAAAGGTTCTACAGCCATGAGTGCCTGTAGCTCTGAAACTCGTCTTGCAGAAGTTATTGCTAGAAGTAGAGCTGTTTTCCAAGATAAAAACTTTATATCAGCAGTAGCAGCTGGCTCAAAAGGAGGCAGGGTGAGCTTTTCCAAGACATAGTTGAGGTCCCATGCAGACATTGGTGATCTCCTTGGAGGCCTTAAATTTCTGGCCCCTCTGAGGTACTGCTTTAATAAGGGATGAGAAAAGATTGGTGGCTCTACATTGTAATGAGCCGAAATGGCAGAGGCATGAATTTTAATAGATGAAAAAGATAGGCCTTTGTCCAGCATTTCAGTTAAGTATTGCAAAATCTGAGGAATATTTGGCACAGTTGTATCAGTTCCTTGTGCCTGGATCCAAGCACAGAATCTCTTCCATTTTCCAGCATAAGATTTTCTAGTACTAGCCTTCTGGCTTCCAAAATGACACACATCACAGCTTTACTGAGAGGTGTGTTTTGTATGACTACATTATCCGCCATGCTGCCAGGTTTAAAGAACCGAGTTGGCTGTGCAGGATCCGATTGTTTTGCTGGGACAGTAGATGAGGAATTTGAGGTAAGGTCCAAGCTGGGCATTGAGACAAGTTCCTAAGTATTGGATACCAGTACTGGTGGGGCCAGTCTGGGGCAATCGGTATCATATTTGGCTTCTCCTGTCTGACCTTTAGGAGTACCTTGGAGAGGAGAGGCAGAGGGGGAAAGGCATATACTGACAGGTTTTTCCAGCTGAAAGATAGGGCGTCCACTTTCCATGCTTGTCTGTGATAAATCCTTGTGCAGAATCTTTTCAGTTGGTAGTTGTGAGGGGAAGCAAATAGATCTATGTCCGGGCATCCCCATTTCCTTATTATCATGCTGAAGACTTGTGGATCCAGCTGCCACTCATGGGGATCCGTGAGGTTTCTGCTTAGTCTGCCAGAGAATTTTTCCTTCCTGGCAGGAATTGTGCCTGCAGATGTACTTGGCAAGTCAATGCTGTGTCCCACAAAGTCATGGCTAGTCTGCAAAGGGGGTAAGAATGTGTGCCCCCTTGCTTGTTTATATACCACATGACCGTGGTGTTGTCTGTCTTTATCAGTAGTTGTCCTGGATGAAGTAGGTCTTTGAAGGCTGTCAGGGCATTTCTAACAGCTAGCATCTCTTTTTGATTGATATGTAGATGCATTTGGTTTGAGGTCCATGTGCCCTGAATGCATCTTCCTGCCATGTGGGCCCCCCAGGCATAATATGAAGCATCCGTTGTTAGTGTCTGGCTGGCTGGGGGTAATGTGAATGGCTGTCCCTTGTTTTGGTGACAGGCCATTGCCCACCATTCAAACTCCTGTTGCAGGCAGGGAATGAGAGTAATCATAGTTTGCAGGCTGTGGCAATGTTGAGTCCAAACACTTTTTAGGTACCATTGAAGTTTTCTCATATGCAGTCTTGCATATGGAATTAGTAGGATGCAGAATGCCATGAAGCCCAAAGCCTGCAGAATTTTTCTTGCAGATAACTGGGCCTTTGTTACCAACATTTTGAAATAGGCAGTCAGTTGCCTTTGTTTGTCTGGCGTGAGATAAGCCATCTGGGCAGTTGTATTTAAGCTTGCACCCAGGAATATTATCTCTTGAGAGGGTACTAGTTTTGATTTATTTTCATTGACTGTGTACCCTAGGGCATGTTAGAAGTCTTTTCACAAATGCCAGATGCTGTAGAAGAATGTCCTTGTTCTCTGCTTGAATTAGACAGCTGTCCCAAGTAAGGATACATTTGTATTCCTCTGTCTGCAGAATGCAATTACTGGTGCCAGGCACTTTGTAAAGACCCTGGGCGCAGTAGATAAGCCAAAGGGCAGTGCAGAGAATTGGTAATGCATTGAGCCAGCCTTGAATCTGAGGTATCTTCTGCATATTTGTCTGATTGGGACATGCAGGTATGCCTCTTTTAGGTCTAAAGTCACAAGCCAAGCATTCTTGCCCAGAATGGGCAGAAGCTGCTGCAAAGTCAACATCTTGAATTTTGGTATATCCAGGAATGTGTTCAGAATAGATAGGTCCAGTATTGGCCTCCAGGCCTTGTCCTTTCTACGTACCAAGAACAATCTTGAGTAAAATCCTTGTCCCTGCTCTTGCTCTGGTACTTGTTGAATGGCCCCCATCATGTCCATGAGGGATGAGACTTGTTTTTGTGCCTCTGCCCATTGATTTTTTTGGCAGATCTGGCCAGCTGTTTGCCTTTGGCAGAGTATGGAAATGGAACCTGTAGCCTTGTGACACGATATTTAGAACCCACTTGTCCTGGGTTATAATGTGCCAATTTTGAGAATAAAGTGCTAATTTTCCCCCTAAGGGTGCTGCCAGGAGATAAGTGCTTGGTGCAGGCAGGGGGAAGTCATTGGGACGGTTTCCTGTATGGTTGTGATTTGTCTTCTCCAACTTTGGAGGCAGAAGCACCCCATTGCTTTGACCTGTATGAACCTTGAGGCTTGGATCTGCCCCTCTGAGGTCTGTCTGACACAAGAAAGGACCAATTCTTTGTTGGCCAGTGTCTACTAAACCTAGGTGGCTGTACTTGTAAAAAATCTTTGACCGTTTGCATACATTTAGCTTTGTCCTCCATTTTCTTTAACACCTCTTCTGCCTTAACACCAAACAAAGTATCATGCTGTAAAGGTGCATCTAATAATTTAACCTTGACATGATCGGGCAGATTTTGTTCCTTTAACCAAGCATGCCTCCGAATAACACAGCCCGTAACTGCGGCCCTGCAGGAGGCCTCCAAAGAATCAAAACCACATTGCAAAATATGCTTTCCAACTTGTTCAGCTGCCTGCAATGAATCCTGCATTTCCTTGTTTTCTGCACATTCAGAGTTTAACAACATTTTCTGTTTAAGCAATGCCATGACATGTTGCTGATATTTGAGCATGTGAAAAGTACAGTTTTGTGCCTACCATAAATGTAGATGTTTGAGTGTATACACTGCTACAGTCCTTACACTTGGGTTATCCTGCCGTTAGGCGGTTCTCCAGTCGGCCTGAGTTCCAAAGTCTTGGTCCGGCGTCGGTTGCTGTCACCTCCTCCCTGACGTCAGTGCGACAGGGGTATATAAGATGCAGCCGATGCCATTTTCTTCAGTTTTTCTTGCCCCAGATGTCAGATGCCTCTAAATAGGTAAGCAATTCCAATTGCTAATAAAACATACATAAGAAAAGCAAAAAACAACTTACAGCTACCAGCAAATACTCCCCATAGGTAGTAAGGGTAGAAGACATAGGTATGTACCAGCCAGTAAGAGGGGGAGGAGGGAGGGTAACCTGGACTGCAGCAGTGTATACACTCGAACATCTACATTTATGGTAGGTACAAAACTGTACTATGTTCATCGTGTTACACTGCTGCAGTCATTACACTTGGGTAGAATCCCAAAGCTGAAGTAGGGTGGCTGGTTCTACAAGGCATTAGGGTTGGCTATAAGGCCCTGCAGCACTGCAGTGTCAAAGCCAGCTCTGGATTTAGAGTATAGAGGCAGATGGTAATGCTTGGTGAAGGTATGTACAGAACTCCAAGTTGCTGCTTCCAAAATATGCTTGATAGGTACTCCCCTGAGGTAGGCAGTTGAAGTGGCTGTTGCCCTGGTGGAGTGAGATCTAATGCTGCTAAGTACAGGTTTTCCATGGTATGTGTAGCAGAAACGTATACAATGTCCTATCCATTTTGAAATGGTCTGTTTTGAAATGGCTTTTCCCTGTGCTCCTGCAGCATATGCTACCAATAATTGTTCAGATTTTCTGAAAGCTTTGGTTTTGTCCAAGTAGAAGCGTAACTGCCTGTGAATGTCCAAAGAGTGCAGTAGTCTCTCCCCTTTATTCTGTGGTTTAGGATAAAAAGTTGGCAGGTGAATAGTTTGGTTTAGAGCCACACTGGATACCACCTTTGGCATAAACGTAGGGTTAGTTCTTAAAGACACCCTGTCCTGGTGGAAAATGAGGAATGGTTCCACTGCCATTAGTGCCTGTAATTCTGAAACTCTTCGTGCTGATGTTATTGTCAGGAGCAGAGCAGTTTTCCAAGAGATATATTTTAATTCTTCTGTGTTAGCTGGCTCAAAAGGAGGTAAAGTTAGTTTTTCCAAAACAAAGTTGAGGTCTCAAGTTGGAGTAGGTGCTCTACGGGGCGGTCTTAAGTTTTTAGCCCCTCTGAGGTACTGTTTTAACAGAGGATTAGAAAAAATTGGTGGATCCGTGTTGTAATGAGCAGAGATGGCAGAGGAGTGGATCCTGATGGATGAGAAGGAGAGGCCTTTGTCCAGCATCTCAGTTAAGTATTGTAGTATCTGAGGAATGTTTGGGACAAGAGGGTCAAGGCTGTGAGCTTGGTTTCAGGCACAGAATCTCTTCCATTTATCCGAATAGGCTTTCCTGGTACTAGGCCTTCTGGCCTCCAGAATGACATCCATAACCGCTTTGGAGAGAGGCATTGCTTGCTTGACTAAGGAATCTTCCATGCAGCTAGGTTTAAGGTCTTTAGCTGGCTGTGTAGTATTTGATTGTTGTGCTGAGTCAGCAGATGTGGGATTTGAGGCAAAATCCAGGGTGGTTCTTGTGCTAAGCTCCTTAAGATTGGGTACCAGTGCTGGCGTGGTCAGTCTGGTGCAATCAGAATCGTCTTTGGCTCTTCTTGCCTGGCTTTTAGGAGTACCTTTGGCAGGAAAGATAGTGGTGGGAAAGCATATACTTGTAGGTTCTCCCAGCTGAATGAGAGGGCATCCACTTTCCATGCTTGTGGATGGTAACTCCTTGTGCAGAATTTTTGTAGCTGGCAGTTTATTGGGGATGCAAACAGATCTATGTCCGGACTCCATTTCTGTGTTATCATTGTGAATATTTGTGGATTCAATTCCCATTCATGGGGATCCATGATGTTTCTGCTTAAGTCATCTGCCAGTGTGTTTTTCTCTCCTGGCAGGAATTGTGCTTGCAGATTAACTTGAAGGTTTATAGCTGTGTTCCACAAGGTCATGGCTTGTCTGCATAGGGGGTAGGAGTAAGTGCCCCCTTGCTTGTTTATGTACCACATAACTGTGGTGTTGTCTGTCTTTAGCAGTAGTTGTCCTGGATGCAGCACGTCCTTGAAGGCTATAAGGGCATTTTGTACAGCTAGCATCTTTTTTTGATTGATGTGAAGATGCCTTTGTTCTGCGGGCCACTTGCCCTAAATACATTTGCCTGCAATGTGTGCTCCCCAGGCGTAATCCGATGCATCTGCTGTAGTGTTTGCCTGGCTTTGGGTTGTGTAAAAGGCTGTCCCACCATTGAAACTCCTGTTGAAGGCAAGGGATTAGTGGTATAACTGTTTCCAAACTTTGACAGTGTTGAGACCATACATTCTTTAGGTACCATTGTAGTTTCCTCATATGCAGTCTGGCATATGGAATTAGTAGTATGCAGGAAGCCATGTAACCCAAGGCCTGCAGAATTTTTCTTGCAGGGAGTTGGGTCTTTGTTGCCATCAATTGAAAGTATTGAGTCAGTTGTCCTTGCTTGTTTGGCTTGAGATAAGCCATCTGGGCCGTTGTGTTCAAGCTGGCACCCAGGAATATAATCTCTTGTGAGGGCACTAGTTTTGATTTCTTTTCGTTTACTGTGTACCCCAAGCAACATAAACGCCAGATGCTTTAGAAGAATGTCCTTGCTCTCTGCTTGAATCAGGCAGTTGTCCAGGTACGGATAAATTTGAATTCCTTTCTGGCTGCAAAATGCAATTACTGGTGCCAGGCACTTTGTGAAGACCCTGGGCGCAGTAGATAAGCCAAAGGGCAGTGCAGAGAATTGGTAGTGCATTAAACCAGCTATGAATCTGAGGCATCTCCTGCAGTTTTGTCTGATAGGGACATGCAGGTATGCCTCCTTGAGGTCCAAAGTCATGAGCCAAGCTTTCTTGCCCAGCATGGGAAGAAGCTGCTGTAGTGTCAACATTTTGAATTTCGGAACATCCAGTTAAGTGTTTAGAGATGAAAGATCCAGAATGGGCCTCCAGGCTTTGTCCTTTCTGGGTACCAGAGAGTCTTGAGTAAAATCCTTGTCCTTGCTCCTGTGATGGTACCTTTTGAATAGCTCTCATATCCATGAGTGCTGTAATTTGTTTTTGAGCTTCTGTCCATTGATTTGGTGGCAGATTTGGCATTCCTTTTAACCTTGGCAGAATGTGAAAGTGGAACCTGTAACCTTGAAATACAATGTTGAGAACCCATTTGTCTTTGGTGATCATTTGCCAATTGTGGTAGAAGAGTGCCAGTTTTCCTCCCAAGGGGGCTGCCAAGAGGGATTTGTTTGGCAGCTGTAGTGGGAAGTCATTGGAGCTGCTTTTTATATGGTTGGGGCCTGTCTTCCCCTTCTTTCTGGCCTGATGCAACCCATTGTTGAGGCCTATAAGGACCTTGTGTTTGACCTCTACCTCTTGGACGTCTGTATCTTCCCCTTTGAGGTCTGTCTGTAATTGGAAAGGACCAATTCTTAGTTGGCCAGTTCCTGCTAAATCTAGGAGGCTGAACCTGTAAGAAATCCTTCACCGTTTGCATAGATTTTGCAATATCTTCCATTTTCTTTAATACCTCGTCTGCCTTAACTCCAAATAACACATCCTGCTGCAAAGGTGCATCCAATAATTTTGCTTTAACATGATCTGGTAACGTATGTTCTTTTAACCAAGCATGTCTTCTAATGACAGAGCCTGTAACTGCTGCTCTGCAGGAGGCCTCAAATCCGCATTGCAAAGTATGCTTTCCCACTTGTTCAGCTGCATGCAATAAATCCTGCATTTCTTTAAAATTAGGAGGATCTGATTCTGGAAGCATTTTTGTTTTAACTGAGACAGTAAAAATTGCTGATATTTTAGCATGTGAAACTGGCAATTTAAGGCTCTCATTGCTAAAGTTGCAGACGTATATACTTTCTTTCCCCATCTGTCTAATGCTCTGGAATCTCTGTCAGAGGGAATTGGATTTTTGACTGATGAGGCCTTGACTCCTTTGGGTCCCTGAGAAATAGTTTCAGGGTCAGCTACAGGGCTTTTATACAGAAATTTATGTGAGTCAGGGACTCTGTAGTATCTGTCAGGTTTAACAGGGGGCTGGAGGTAAGGAAT
This sequence comes from Protopterus annectens, assembly GCF_019279795.1. NCBI lineage: Eukaryota > Metazoa > Chordata > Ceratodontiformes > Protopteridae > Protopterus > Protopterus annectens. Next base: position 1,340,659,278 of record NC_056732.1, read on the forward strand.
CAGGATTTAAGCTGGATTCAGTATACACATCATCCACAATATCTAACACTGGCGGAATAGCAAGGGGTCTGTGCTGAGGTAATAAAAGGAAGTCTCTGAGCCTTTTCTTGGATTTTGAGTAATCCTGTCCTTCCCAGTGGAAATGCTCCCTCATGGTATGTATGGTTTCCCCAAAGGAGTAGTCCTCAGGCGGTGAGGCTGATGGAATTGATTCCTCAGCATCAGAATCCTCATAAGGGGGTAAAGAGTATCCTAGGTCTGAGGATGAATCAGAAGAAATGGACACCTGGTCGGATGAGTCATAGTCTGCATCCTGTCTAGGCCTTTTATCAGGAGGGGGATGGGCCCCCTGATCAGAGTGATTAGGTCTTCGGCCATTTTGAGCATTTGTTTCTTAAGCATGGAGGCCTGCCCTGGAGAGTGCTGTATTAGTTTCTTTGATTTTAAAGGAGGCTTAGACTTAGCTGAGGGTTTAATGCTTAACTGAGTAGGTCTGAAGACACCCTCTGAAGCTGTGGGTTGCTCAGCTACGCCGGATCCCTCTGAAAGGTTAGTCTCGGTAGGCCTTAACAGGAAATGGATGGCAAACTGATAACAGGCTCATAGTTAGTATCTTAACTTTTTCAGTACGGCAGCATTCACCCCTTGTGGGAGTAGAACCAACAACCTTCTGAATAACTTGTGCGTCCGAAGGCCCAGCCATCTCCACGTGGGAGTCAAAGGCAGCCTGTGCTTCTACAGAAGCAGTTGTCAGGGGCTGCGAAGGCGCCTCGCTGAAAACCGGAGAACCGGCGACTGGCCTAGAAGAGGCTTCGTCGTCAGTTTTGGGCCTCGGATGTCTATCCTTGTCTTTGCGCTTTTTGTGTATTCCGGTCGTCAGAAGTTCCGACGGAATGGTATAATTGAATTTTCTACCAAAATAATGTCGGGCAAAATCAAACTGACGTTTAATAGTGCGCTTGTTAAACCTAGCACAAAACCTACAACCAGTGATGTCGTGGTCTGGGCCTAGGCATGGGATACAATAGGAATGGGAATCCTTATGAGATATTTGCTTCCCACAAGAAATACAGTTATTAACTTTTACTGACATCGGTCTGAGGCAAGAAAAAGTTTCCCCAACGGGGTACTTAGCTTTGTAGAAGACTTCGGTTCTGGATTCGGAACGAAAATCTCAGGAGACGGCCGACCGGCACTTGCGAACTGCTTTTCCTTCGGGCACCGCGCAGCAAGGAAGACTGCATCTTATATACCCTTGTCGCACTGACGTCAGGGAGGAGGCGACAGCAACCGACGCCAGACCAAGACCTTGGAACTCGGGCCGACTGGGGAACTGCCTGACGGCAGGATAACCCAAGTATAATGACTGCAGCAGTGCAACACGATGAACATCTGACAGTTTAAGGCCCTTATAGCCAAGGTAGCAGATGTGTAAACCTTTCCCCCCCCCCATCTATCCAGTGCCCTAGAATCTCTGTCAGAGGGGGTAGGGTTTTTTGCAGCGGAAGCCTTAACTCCTTTGGGACCCTGAGAAATAGTTTCTGGGTCTGCAGCAGGGTTTTCAAAAAGGAATTTATGAGAATCAGGAACCCTGTAATATCTGTCAGGCTTAACAGGAGCTGTAGGTAAGGAGTCAGGGGTAAGACTAGACTCCGAAAACACATCATCTACAATGTCTAGCACAGGTGGAATGGCTAGAGGCCTGTGTTGAGGTAGTAAAAGGAAATCCCTGAGCCTCTGTTTAGATTCTGAAAAATCTTGGCTCTCCCAGTGGAAATACTCCCTCATGGTATGCAAGGTTTCCCCAAAAGAATAGTCCTCTGGAGGAGAAGCTGAAGGTATAGACTCTTCAGCATCAGAATCCTCATGGGGGGGAAGAGAATATTCCTGATCAGAAGAGGAATCAGAAGGAATGGAAACCTGATCTGAAGATTCATAGTCAGTCTCTTGCCTAGGCCTCTTATCAGGAGGGGGATGGGAACCCATGATCAAGGTAATCAAGTCTTCGGCCATTTTGAGCATCTGTTTTTTGGGCATAGAGGCCTGACCACGTGGCTCTTGAGTTTGTTTCTTTGCTTTAGAAGGTGCTTTAGTCTTTGTCTTTGAAGCTGAAGATGGTTTAATGTAAAGATGTTTAGGTCTGAATACACCCTCAGAAACCGGTGCCTGCTCCGGCTCCGGACTCATCTGAAGAAATAGTATCCGAGGCTCCAATACCTTGAGTTTCCAGCGGCATGGCCGAGACCACGTCGGAGTTGGTAGTGGCCCGCGACTCTAAAGTAGCGGGCGTCAGGGGCTACGAAAGCTCCTCACTGAGAACTGGCGACTGGCTTAGGAGAAGCTTTGTCGTCGGTTTTGGGCCTCGGTTGTCTATCTCTGTCCTTTTCTTTGCGCTTTGTGTGAACTCCGGTAGTCGGATGGCTATCCGACGACATTTCTGGATAATTAAATCGGCGTCCAAAATAGTTTAAAGCAAAATCATACCGACGCTTAATAGTGCGTTGGTTAAATCTAGTACAAAACCGACAACCAGAAACGCTGTGATCAGGGCCTAGGCAAGGAATACAGTAAGAATGAAAATCCTTATGAGATATTTGCTTTCCGCAAGAAATACAATTATTTACTTTTTCTGACATCGGTCTGGAGCAAGAAAAAAGTTTCCCCAACGGGGTACTTAGCTTTATTGAAGACTTCGGATCTGAAACTCGAACACGAAAATCTCAGGAGTCGGCCGACCGGCACTTGCGAACTGCTTCTGCTTTGGGAACTGCGCTGCAAGAAAGACTAAAGAAAACGGCGTCTGCTGCTTCTTTTATACCCCTGACGACCTGACATCAGGGAAGGGGCGACAGCAGCTGACGCAGGACCCAGGACTTTGGAATTCAGGCCGACTGAGGGCAACCTGCCAGCAGGATTACCCAAATGTAATGACTGCAACAGTGAAACACGAAGAACATCTTCTACGTTTGTATTATATGTTGCTTATTTGGCTGTAAATAGTAACCCATCTTGACCTACCTTTGTGAAGAATTATTGGACTCTGAACATTCTGAATAAACCATTACTGTTTCTCAGTTGTTTAAGAATCCCTCCTTTTTTTTTTTTTTAATAAAAACAGATGACAAGTGATGTACCATATCAGTTTATACTTTGAGAGATGTAGTTGTAAGAGTTATTTTTTTGGGAGAGCTATCCTGGAATCTATCCTGGAATCAGTTTTTTGTTTCTTCTTTCTAGCATCAGTCCAATGATTTGTTTCTTTTATTCTTTTAAGAGTATGGGCCATCCATTCCATTTCATCTGGGATAGACAATATGTTGTTGTTTTTGATGAATATAGTAGCTTCTTAAGTCATTAAAGGTTCTCATCTCATTGGCAAAAAGTATTTTTATCTTGGCTGGAAAGGCCAGCTGTGCTTTAATGTTGTTTCGTTTCAACAGTTTTATTATTGGCCAGACTTTTTTCCTTTGATCTAGTATTCTGGAAGGATAATAATTGTCAAACCTTATCAGGCTTTGATTGTATTTTAAGGGTGATTTTCTCCAAGCAGATGTTAATATTAGTTCCTTGTCCAAAAATGAAAAATTTTATAACTATGGATCTAGGTGGAGTATTTGTTGAGTCAGAAGCAGGTTTCCTCAGGGCTTTATGTGCCCTTTCAATTCCAAATGAAAGTCCCTCTTTCAAGTCTAAAAATTCAGGAATCCAGGTTGTTAAGAATGAAATAATGTCTTCTCTTTCAGTGTTTTCAGGCAGACCAAAGATCCTTATGTTGTTTCTCCTTTCCCTGTTTTCTAAGTCATCTATTTTGTTAAGCAGCCATGTATTCTGTTTAAGCAGAAATTATTTTTGGAATTCTTCCTCTGAGTCTCCCTTCAGTGTCATTTGGAGAAGTCTCGATATTTGTTATTTTTGTATGGTGTTGTAATAGTTCCTTAACAGTATCAGCCTGTTTTTGAGAATTTAATGTGAGGTTTTCTAAGTCATTTTTAAAGCCATCCATCTTCAAAGATAGTTCCTGTAAGGTAGATGTCATCAATTGTAGTTCTTTTTTCAAAGCAGCATCTGGATGAGAATTCCTTGAGTTGTTCATATTCAGTGACTCAATATTACTTGACAGGAAAATGTTTGTATATCTCCACCAAAATTGATATTTATGTAGTTTAGTAGTTTATCTATAGATTTCTGACATTTTAAACTTGAAAATAATAACATTTTCCTATATTATTATACTAGTTTATGGAGCTCTCAAAATTCACTGCTCTCAGTTGGCCATCTAGGCTCCGCCCCCCACTTTCCTAATTCCTGATGCTGCTCGACTCACGACAGCCCCCTGTGTCCTATCATTCAAACATATTTATCTAGTCTCTCGTGTGGGATTGAGCAACACGCTGGTAATCTCCTGTCACATGCACCTGTAACCCACTCATACAACTGCATCTGATTTGAATGGCAAGTCTTTCTGGCCATGAACCTATTCTGGCTGTTGTCCTACAGACTGCTGTCCTTCTAGAGATGTTATCACAGTCTTCTCCTCAGGATATTGTTCATGACTTTACCTGCCACTGTTGTTAAGCGAACAGGCCTGTAATTCGCTAAATTTCTTCCTGTCTCCCTCTTCTAGAGGTACCACACTGATTATTAAGTTACATTTTGTTCCCATCACCTGCCACTTCACTTGCCAGATATCTGTGGAAGACCTCAGTAGGGAAGGTATGCCAACCAAATGACCCAATATCATAGGACTCTGAAAGGCAGTCTAGTTCTTGTTCTTCACTTTCCTTAAGGTCATCCACTTCCTCTGAAATCCCCCACCCCCTCCTACCATTCATCCACTGTTCTCAACATCCTATCCTACTTTTCTGCTGGCATGGCACCCTTCCCGTTTTCCTTTGCAAAAACTAAAGCAAATTACTTACATTCAGTATAAAACAACACACTGATTGGATATGCAAATCAAAGGACAATAGGAATTATAAGACAAGGCTGAAGACCATATGCACATTACCAAACACTAGACACAGGTGTGAAATTTAAGCTGCTGTATCCAGCTGTCTTCCCATTTCCAGGATGAAAAAACATGTCAGGCAGACATCAATGTGTGGGTGCCTATCCAAGTGTCCTGGTTAGTCCTGAAGGAGGCTTAGCATGCAGGGGTAATTAGTTCCACAAAAGGGGCAACTGTTGGATAATGAAGCATTCCCTCCTATGTGTTTTACTTATCTGTTGGGAAAATTCAAATCCTTGGTTTAACTGTTTGTGTAGTCATTCATCTTGTGAAGATGTAAGAGATCCATAAATGTGGGATCTTTGATGCAGGAGTAAAGACAGAGTATAAGGATAAGACTTCTAGTCCGCTTTAGTAACCAAGGGTTTTTTAAGCCTATAAGCTTTTCTGGACATGAAACTTTGGGGCCTTTGTACCTGCATGACATATCTGGCTGAGTACCTACTGAATAGGGCATTGTGCTCAATAACTGGTCAAGTAAGGCAGAGTACAGAGGGTGAATAACATCCATTTGACTTAGATGACATATCTTTAGAAATCATTTATGCTAGACAGAAGGATTTCTTTACTGCTGTTGCAACATCTTGAACAAAGGTGAGGGGATGGTCAAACAGGGGCAGAGATTTATTTATTTATTTAAAAAGAAGTTATGTACTTACCATTATGTTCCATCTGTGAACCATCTTCATTTATCCTTGACCTATGGGTTTGGTTCTGAGCATCAGAAACGACTCAGCCTTTACTACAGCCTGCAAGAACCAAAACTATCGAGCTTAAGTCCTACCCAGAATGTTACTTCCCAAAATACCTCAGACTGAGTCTGCAGATAGAAAAAAAGAACAGAAGGCATAATCCTAAAAACCCCTTTAGAGAGACCATATCTGGTGTCGGATATGAAAAAATGCATAACTAGGGCCAATATTCGTTCCACCAAAAAACCTGATTGAAAGGGGGAAGGGGGGTGGGGAGTCGAGAATAAATGAAGATGGACAACACAGATGGAATGCTATGGTAAGTACATAACTTCTTTATCTGATGCTGTCAATCTTCATTTTATCCTTGACCTATATGACACAGTGCCCAGCTACCTTAGATCTTGGCAGGACTCATGGAAGAATAATCCTGAGCACCATAGAACCAAATGACACTCTTCCCCTGGAGACCAATCCAATTTGTAATAAACAATAAAGGTATTTGGAGGTAGCCCATGTTGCTGCTGTGTCAATATTTGTCCATGGAAGCCTTAGAATGAAAAACTGCTGAAGCTGCCACAGCTCTAGTAGAGTGTGCTTTTGCAGGCCCCGGTAATTCAACTTTTCTCTTGTTGTAAATGAAGGGAATACAATCTTTTAGCCATCTATATAAGGTGACCTTGGCGACTGGTTTGCCTATTCTTGTACTTGAAAATGAAACAAACAGCTGGTCAGATTTTCTTATGTCTTCTGTTCTATGAAGATAGAAACATAATTGTCTATGAATGTCTAATTGGTGCAAGCAGTATTCGCCTTGTTTGAAAAATTGGGAAAAATACTGGTAAATTGATTGGCTATTTGTTTCGGAGACCACTTTTAGTAAAAAGTAAGGGTTTTTTCTCAAGGAAACCATCTTTATGTAATATCAAATATGGTGGTTTGCAAGATAAAGCCTGAATCTCTGAAATTCTTGCGGCAGACAATCTCTACCAGAAATATAGTCTTCCAAGATAAGAATTTCAAATTGCAGTTGGCAGCAGGCTCAAAGGGAGACTGTAACACCAAGTGTAGGTCCCAAGGCGTAGACGGATCCTTATGCGGAGGTTTAAACATCAAGGTCCCTTTTAAAAAGGCTTTGCAAAGTTTATGAGAAATGAATGAACATTCTTCAAACCCATTACGAAAATTCGAAATAGCCGCTAGGTTGCACTACTTCAAAAAGCAAAGCTAAAAATGCCAAGATTCTATCGATAGGAGCAGAGAAGGGGTCAATGTCATTATCATGAGCCCAGCAGAAGAACTTTTAACATTTGCTTTTATAGAAGTTTTTGATGGAAGGTTTACGGGAAACTAAAATAATTCTATGAACTAGAGAGGAAAGTTCATTATGCCTGGTGATCAATGGAATTGGAGAAACCAAGCTGTGAGGTTGAGGTTTTGAAGGTTTGGGTGAATTAATCCCTCTGGATGGGACAGGATCTATGGCTCTGGGTCCAGAGTCCACAGTCATTGAATGAGATAAGGCTAAAGGAAGGTGAACCAAATCTGTTGAGGCCAGAAGGGAGCAATGAGGATTACCTTGCTCTTCAGCCTGATCACCTTCTTTAGAAACTGAGGAATTAATGGAATTGGGGAAAAGGCATACAGAAGTCCAGAGGGCCAATCATGTAGGAGAGTGCCTCTCGGTGACTCCCCCAGAGGAGGGATCAGGGCAAAGTAGCTGCTGCACTTGTTGTTCCGAGGCGATGCAAATAGGTTGTAGCAAGGCTGGCCACATCAACAAAAAATATTTTCCGCCACTTTGGGATTGCGACACCACTTGTGAGGCAGAAGTATGCATCTGCTCAATTTGTCTGGTATCACATTAGAACTCCCCAGAATATGCACTGCTATCAGAAAATGGTTGGAAGAGATTGTCCATTGCCAAACTCTGACACCTTCTCAACAAAGAGGGTAAGAGTTGGTTCCCCCCTGCTTGCTGATGTACCAAACTACTGACATAGGTCTGTCTGAACTGCAACTGTTCCCAAGGGGAGAGAAGTCTGAAAGGCCAGCAACACTAAAAGCACTGCCCTCAGCTCCAGGACACTAATATGCAAACTGACCTCTATGGGGTACCAAGTGCCTTGGACAGTCTTACCCAGATATTGCCCCACCCACCCCATCTGGGAGGTGTCTGTGGTCACTATGGCTTGGGGTTGAGACGGGACAAAGTGGCGGCCCAAGAGAATTTCACCTGAATGAATCCACCAAGCTTGGTCTTTCTTGCAACAGTTGGCAATCAAGATCCCACCTGACAGTGGGTGATGCAGTATGGACCACTGGGATGCTAGAAACCAGTGAAGAATTGTCATGTGAAATCTTGCCAAAGGAATGAAAGTTATGGCCACTGCCATCGACCCTAAGGCTTGTAAGACTAGTCATGCAATTACTCTGTCACTTCTGAGAATTCTCTTTACTTGGGTCCTGATTTTTTGCAATCTCAGATAAGGGAGGGAAGCTATGCAAGAACTGTTGTTTAGTAACGCTCCTATGAACTCTAAAGTTTGGGTAAGAGTCAGTTGTGTTTTTTCGCAACTTATGGAGATCCCTAGGTTGGCGCAGGTCTGGAGAACATAGTCTCTTGCTTGTTCAAGAAGATGCCTGGTGGGAGCAACAATGAGTATGGAAACACCCGGAATCCGTGCAGTCTCAAGTGAGCTGCCACTACTGCCTTGCACTTGGTAAACACCTTGGGGGATATGGTAAGGCCAAAGGGCAAGGCTCTGAACTGATAATAACTGGCTCCCAGCGGGAAGCAGATAAACCTTCTGGAGCACTTGAACATTTTTATGTGGTAATATGCATCCTGAAGATCTACTGACCACATCCAATTGTCTTTCCCTAGAAATAGGGGAATAGACTGAAAAGTGACTGTACAGAACTTCATCTGCTGAATGGACTTGTTCAGGACACTTGGATCCAAAACTGGTCTCCAGTCTCCTGTCTTTTTTGGCACTAATAAGAACCTTCAGTAAACTCTGGATTCTGTCTGGTCTGGCGGGACCTCATGGATAAATCTTTTCTTGCAGTTTTTGAATTTCTAACACTGTTGGTTCCCTTTGACTGGGTGGAACATCAGAGATTTTGTTGGAGTTGTGGTTGGGGGGGGGGTATATCCCCTCATTATGATCTTCGGCATTTAAACATCTGAAGTTATATGAAGCCACGCATGTTGGCAATGATAAACACCCCTTGCCTGTTTCCAGAAGAAAGCAATTGGACCTCCTTTCAGGAGCGCTGGCAGGATTTCCCAGGAAACCCTGATTTGGTGGGCCATCTCAGCAACGTGGATGGCGTCTTCCATTAAAGCTCCCCCCTCTGCCCCTGGGGAAGTTACTACCACGTGTAAACTGGAAAGGTCCTTGGAACTTTTTTGAACCACATTTTCCTGCTCCTTTGGTTCCTAGAATAGGACCATTGTGGAGTAGAAAAACATACACCCACTGCAGAAAGGGTCTTTCCATCCTTTTCACACCTGGACGAAGTTTCTCTAACTTTAGGGCCAAAAAGGGATGATTCATCAAAAGGTCCATTGATGCATGAAGACTTGAATGGGTCTGCAAATTCACACAAGTGCATCCAGGTGTCTCCTTATGGCTATGCCCGATCCAGCTGCTCTAGTCATCCCTTCGGCTGCATGTGCTATGAGCCTCATGGACGAGTTTGAAATGGACTCTAGGGTGGCCAACTAAGAAGCAACCTTATTTTGGACTTTGTTAGATACAGCTCCTGCCAGGGTATCTGATGACTCTTTAATCATATCCCTATGAAGTCTGGTGGAGTGCGCCATAAAGTTCAAAGACAGTAACGCGAAGGTCGATGAAGCATAAACCCGCTTGCAAAACTTATCTATCAGCTAAGACTCTCTATTAGCTCATTATATCTGAGTGACGCCTCCAGGTGCATCTGCATTTAACTCCTACTGACACCTCTAGGGGTCAAATATTGCTTGTTCATATTTGCATCAGTAATTTCAAAACCATGCTATGTAAAAGGTTTTAAAAAATTTCAACTTAAAGCTTACACAATGGCAAATCCAGTTGTATTAATATTTGACCTCGGTCTAGTGCAGGTATACATAAATATTAATTGTTGTTTTATGATATTAATTTATATAGATATAACTTTCACATTTTTCTAAATATCTCAACAACCAACACAGACAGAACCTCTTTGCCTCATATGAAAGCTCTCAGCTAGATTAATAAACTGCTGCTGAAAATATGTGTATAACTCGAGTGGTTGCTGAGATATTAATATTACAAATGTAACAGTTGCTGTGTTTACTGTGACTTATAAAATTTGGTTTAAGACCTAGAACCTAAATAATACTACCACTATAAAAATAGTTTGTGCTGAAGAGTTTGCCATTTATACTTCTTTCATATCCACTATGGGTTCCAGAGATATGAACATTTGTTTGAAATGTGAGGACACGATTTGATTCTGACAAAAGACTTGGGCTCCGCCCATTGGAAGTTACAGTGCAAACTTCCTGAGCTCCATTAGAGTGAAAGAGTTAGGAGGATGGATAGTGGAACTTTCTTCTGTCAGTTAATTTTTTTTGGCTGCCGCTACCATCATGGCATCTACCACCAATCCCTTTGCTCAAAACTGATGATCCACGGGAGCAGTTATAATTTTGTCTGGTCTCTTGGGGATGGGTTCTACAGTGTCAGAAGCTTTCCACACCTGCTGCGAGATCAAATTAATGAGCTTGTCAGTGGGCGGAGTTACCCAAGAGGTAGACAGTCAAGCACTGAAAGCTTGCAGGTACACTGATTCTTCTGGGGAGGGCTACTGGGACATCCAGTCACCCCTCTGCTCAAGGATCTCAAGGATGTCTCCAAAGGAGACGTCATCTGGGGGTGACTGTGCGGAACTCTCCCCTTCATCGTAATCTGTGTCTTCCATGATGGATTCCTCTGGGGAATCTAGGTGCTTCCTTTTACACTTCCTCTTCTGAGGAACCTCTTCAGTGAGACAATCTAGAGAGGTGTCAGAAGAGGACAAAACCTGAATAGGTGACTCTTCTAGCTCTGGTGATCTCTGTCTCGGTGTTGGAGTTGGAAGAGATTCTCGATGACAGGTAGGACCAGGGAATTGCTCTGACAGCTGTGGAGCTGACTGAATGCCCACAGCGGACAGGGCTCTCTCCATGGCCTGGAAAGCTGCCCCCCACAAAGAGGGAAGACAGCCCGAAATTGAGGAGGACTGCGTCAGAACCATGGTCTCCCTTCGCTTTGAAGAGACAGCCCCCAAAGCTGCAGTCGAGCTAATGCATGCCAAAGTTCAAAGGTACAGAAAAGATTCTGAAAAAATTGGAGTGGAGTCTTGCCCCCCAGGCTAACAGTGTAACAGAGGTCTCTGGGTCTGAAAAAATGAGCTCGGGGTATGAATCGGTGCTAGAAATGGAGATCTCACGGGAACCGAAACAGTCTCACCTGTAAGGTTGGAGCTAGGATCTCAAATGTCTCGGAGGAAGACTAGTCGGAATTGAGGAAGGAAGGGTTCCAGCACTGGAAGGGGCTAGAACTGAAGACACACCTGAAATTCCCTTTGCAGCAAGGAGCTGATCTACCAATCTCAAAACATCAGACTTTGTCAGACTTTTGGTGGAACGAATAGACTGGGCAGAAGGGGATCTTGGTCGTTCCAAAAAAGGGCTAGGTAACTGACTTCAAAAAGGCACAATGGATGGGAAGTATCTGGCCAAAGGACCAACTAGGAATGAAAATTCAGCACTTTCTGCTCGCGCCACAGACGTCGGTACGGAGTAACAGATGGCACTGAGACTAATGGTTTCATGGTCTGGCCTTGGGTCTGTCCCGACAACTTTAGCACCAGTGAGGAAGAAACTGTCAGTACCAAAGTATCTTGCAAGGTCTGTATGGATTCCGCACTAGCAGAGGGAACCAACAGTTTAAGTCTCTTAGTCAATGGGGCCAAGGGAGAAGAGGACACCAATCGACTCCTTTTCTTGGACTTGTCAACTTTCGAAGAAGAAGAGGATGAGGAATGGGACGAATAAAGGACTTGTGTACTTACAATAACATTTCATGTGTGTTGTCCATCTTGACCTTTATTCTCACTGATGGGGTCGCATCCGATGTATCAGATCCATCTCGGCCTTTCCAAAAGCTCTAGGTCTTCAGCAAAGCTCGTGGGCATACTTTCCTACCCATAATGCAGTTCCCTAACTTCCTCAGATCTTGTTTGCCCCCATCAACTCATACGAATGAAAAAAAAAACACCCTTAACATATGTATATACATAAAAGTATATATATATAAATAGGCCAAGGCAGTATTTCGGAGGCTATGGAGATCTGCAAACCCAAGAACTACTCGGTCTCCCAGGAGTATAGGAAGGGAGTATGGAGGGTGGGTTGTGAAAATGAAGGTCGAGATGGACAACACACATGGAACATTATGGTAAGTACATAACTTCTTTATGTGCTGTTGTCACTCTTGCCTTTATTCTCACTGATGGGACCACGTCCCAATCAACCTGACTCTTACGTGGCTCATGGGAGTATATTACTCAGAACCACAGAGCCAAAAAAGGCTCAACTCCTAGAGGTCAAATCCACTTTGTATTAGCAATAAAGGTATGAGGTTTCGCCCAAGTAGCTGCAGCACAGATGTTATCCAAAGGTAACCTTACTTGGAAAGCTGTAGATAAAGCTCATTCCACCAGATTGATAGCTACAACAGGGAATGGAAGAGCTATTTTCTTAGAGTTGTAGATGTAGGATATACAAAATGTCAGCCATCTAGATAAGGTAACTTTTTAAACTGGTTGACCTTTTCTAATCTCAGAGTAAGATATACTGAGCTGATCTGATTTCCTAAATTCTGAAGTTCTGTGTAAGTAGAAATGTACCTGTCTATGAATGACTAGAAGATGTAGTGAATATTCTCTCTTGTTCTGGAAATTTGGGAAGAAAACTAGCAGCTCAATAGATTGGTTGACATTACTTTCTGACACAACCTTTGGAAGAAAGGAGGGATTAGTGCAGAAAAAAGCACTGCTCTTATGAAAAACTAGGTATGGGGGCTTGACAGACAAAGCTTGCAATTCTGAAACTCTTCTAGCTGAAGTAAGAGCCACTAAAAGAGCATTTTCCAATATAGAAATTTCTAATCACATGTGGCCGAAGGTTAAAAGGGAGGACAGATGATATTTGTTAAGATGAAGTTTAAATCACAAGGAGGATTTGGATTTTTGTATGAAGGTCTTATTGTAGTGCCTTTCAAAAAGGCTTTCCAAACCCTGTGAGACATAATCACAGCACCATTTTCTCCTACATGGAAATCAGAAATTGCTGCCAACTGAACTCTGATAGTGGAAGCAGCAGCTCCTTCATGAAAAAGTTTTGCCAAAAATTCTAGAACAGAAAGTATGGCCACCGAAAAGAGATCTATCTGATTATCGCTGGCCCATTTTACAAACCTCTTCCATTTACTCTTGTACGATCTTCGTGTAGATGTTTTATGGCAAGATAACAAAATATGTTTGACTGAAAAGGATAGGAGAGGAAACCAGGTGATCAGGGGAATTGGAGCACCCAAGCTGTCAGTTTCAGATTGTGTAGGCTGGGATATACCATTCCCGACGGGTGAGTCAGAAGGTCCGCAGCAGGGTCCAGAATCCATGGTTCATCCCAAAGATAAGGCTCAATGATGGGAAACCAGATTTGACAAGGCCAATAGGGGGCAATCAAGATTACTGTACTACCAACAAACTTGCTTTCTGTATCAACTTGGGAATCAAATCAAAGGGATTGGAGGGAAAGCATAGAGGCGTCCCCGGGGCCAATCGTGAACAAGTACATCCCCAGGCGACTCCCCCATGGGAGGGATCAGGGCAAAGTGCTGCATTTGGCATTGGCAGGTGATACAAAGAGATCTCAGTGAGGCTGGCCCCATTTCTAGAAAATCTTTTCTGCAACTTTCTGATTGAGGAACCACTTGTGCAGCCATAAGATGGCTCTGCTCAAATTGTCTGCAATCACGTTGGATTTCTCTGGGATGTATGTTGCAATCAGAAAACGGTTGGAGGCTGCTGCCCACTTCCAAACCCTTAGAGCTTCTCAACAAAAGGGTTAAGATGTGGTTCCTCCTTGTTTATGTACCAGACTACTGACATATAGTCTGACTGGATTGCTATCGTTCCCAGAGGGAGAGTGCCCTGAAATGCTTGCAACACTAAGAGCACCGCTATGACCTCTAGGATGTTTATGTGCAAATAAGCCTTGTTATCCTGCCAGATGCCTTGAACTGTCTTCCTGAGATAATGCCCCGCATCCTATCTGGGAAGCGTCCATGGTCACTGTGGTTTGGGGTTGAGGAGGAATGAAGGGACTTGCCTTAAGATACTAAGGGACAGTAAATCCACCATTGGAGATAATTTTTTCAGGAGATGGTTATGAGGATTTTGTGTGACACTGGAAGATCTAGGATTGATCAATGTGCAGAAAGTAACCATTGAAGTATCCTCATATGCAGACGAGCTAGGGGAACAAGTATGACAGAAGTTGCCATCTTCCCCAGTACGTGAAGAACTAGTTTTGCAGAGGGTTGTGTCTTCTGGATTAATAGTTTTACATGAAGGCAGGGATCGTGGACCCTGTCTTGCTATCAATGTAGTTATATTTATTTCTGCTCCTATGAATATTAAATTTTGACATGGCTCTAAGGCAGATTTATTGTAATTGATGGTAATACCTAGGGAGGAACAAAGCTGAAGAGTATAATCCAAGAAAAAGGTGGTGCAATATTGCTCTGAAGAAACCAATAAACCAGAAAATAAAGCACTACTGTTGCGAGTCCCAAACACACTTTTTATTATTACAAAAGTTAAACTTAAGCGCTTTTGTCAATCCACTTTGACTTCATCAGAATTAGCTAAGCTTGATAGAGATGTAAAACAGTATAAGTATGGAAAGGTATACCCCACAGAGAGATTAATTTTCCATGACAAAGAGAATGTTAACAGCTTTTATGATGGTTTAGGTGGTGACTTTGTTTCAAACCCTATAGACCTAGAAATTATAGATGAGGAAGAACAGTTTATTGAGGAAGAGGGAGATCAACATCTAGATTATCAGGATTTTCCCTTACCCAGACGCTCCAAAAGAATAGCAAGTCGCAAACAAGCGAATTTCCCTACCTACAGCAAAGTGGTGCAAAAACACAGAGTTCACCCAGGTGGTAGAATAAACAAACTTAAATTCTGATTCAAATACTTCTTTGAATACAATACAGCATACTATGAATGGGTTTCACATTTATAATTACACGGACAAAGAAATTTTACCGGAACATTTTTCTCTCTTTTCAAAGGGTTTTAAATTTGTACCCACAAAAATTCCCGCCATTGCTGATACTTTAGTAGACCTACAACTTTATTTAAGAAAATTGAATTTAAAACCTATATATGTTAAGAATTCAAAGGTTGAGATGCATCAACCAAGGGTAGGTTTTAAAAAAAGCAGTACTTTTAACCCCCCTTTACATCCCCTTCTTAGTACCTTTGAAAAGGTTGTTAAAGATGACATCTATAAAATTTGGGGTCAACAAAAAAGAATTTTCTACAACTTAAACAACGAGAGAAAATTACTACAGAATTTAAGGGATGACAGGAGTATACAGGTTATGGTACCTGATAAAGGGGGTGGCATTGTTGTATGTAACAGTGATGATTATACTAATGTTATGCAAGCAGTTTTATTTAATGGTACAAACTATTCCACTTGCTCCAGGAACGAAATACTCATTGCTTATCAAAGAACTGATAGTTTTTTGTATGCACATTTAATGGACCAGAGGATTACCAGGTCAGATTACGACTTTTTATTGAATACGCACCCAAAAATTCCAGTCATCTTCGGCATACCCAAAATACACAAGAATCTAGAACATCCACCTTTTCGGCCCACTGTAGCGGCCGCAGGATCAAAAACCCACAATTTATCTGTATATGTGGATAGAAAGATCAAACATGTTGTTGATTTATGTCCACACCTAGTTAAGGATTCTTGAGACTTTCTTGGACAACTAAAGAATGATTTGTGGTATGCCGAAGGGTACCTTTTGACCATAGATGTTATAGATTTGTTTTCCTGCATTCCCAAACAAGAAGGTTTAACCTATTTTGAAGAGACACTTTTTAGTTTGTCCAAATTACATCGTGATGAGGTTAATTTAATATGTGAAATAATGGGACTTATCTTGGAAAACAACTACATCTTTTTTGAGGGAGAATATTTTCAACAAGTAAGGGGTGTAGCAATGGGAGCTGCATGCGCCCCAACCTATGCAAACCTGGTACTACTTGGATGGGAAAGAGAGCATGTGTTTAAGAGTGAATTTTATGTTAATATATCTTTTTATTGTAGGTTTTTGGATGGCATTTTTATTTTGTGGAAAGGAACTGCGGAGAGCATTCCTTTATTCATCCAATACCTTAACCTTACTACTGAGTTCTTGAAGTTCACTTTTCAGTTTCATTCTCAGGAGATTAGTTATCTGGACACTAAAATTATTAAAGACAAAGAAAAATTCATTTCCAGGATACACTTTTTGTAATAACTATCTACATTACGACAGCCACCACCCCTTATCACAGAAGAAGAGTATTATCAAAGGACAGGCTATTAGAGTAGCTAGAATGACTTCTTTAAAAGACGACGTGAGTGAATTTGATTTCTTGAAGGGGATGTTTGTGGACAGAGGTTACCCTTTGGAAACGACTGATAACATACTTAATGAAGTTTTAGAAGAATGGGGTAAAAAATATACCCCCTTACTAGGTAAGGGTTTGAATAAAAATGTGAACCCTGGGGAAAATGTTGAAAAAGTGAGCGGTACTAATTTTGAACAAACATTTATTGTACAGTTCAGTCCTTTATATCAACAAGTAAAAGGAGTAATATACAAGAACTGGAGCATATTTAAAGTTGACCATGATGTCTATCAGGTGGTGGGAGAAAAGCCTGTTTTCACTACAAAAAATGGGGCTAATATTAAAAGAATTTTAGAAAACAGACACCACAATTTAACTAAAAATGAAAACATAAACGATAGTAGACCCTGTGGTAGATGTAACTACTGTTCTTAAATTCTACAAGAGAATACGATTTGTTTAGAAAATAAAAATAAAAGTGTCGTTTACTTAAAGAGAGGTAACCGTTATTTCAGCAAGTTAGTATATATTGCTAGGTGCAACACCTGTAACTCTTATTACGTAGGGAAAACTGAGAGGTTACTCAAGACAAGAATATACGAGCATTTGTATGAAATAAAGAATAAAAAGGATACAAATGCTCTGTATAAAAACAGTATACAATGTGATGGTCATACAGGTTACAAATTTGCCATTCTTGACACAATAAACATAGAAACTAGGGGTGGAGATTGGCAGAATGCCTTATATAAAAAAGAGTTGTTGTGGCAATTGAGGTTAGCAGCGAACTTCCCCCTGGTTTAAATGATTATTTAAGTCTTTTATCTATTCTTAAGGAAAAAGCAGAACACATTTAATTGTTCTTTGCAGTAAGTGCAATTTTGCTTTAAACTTTCAAATTAGCAGAGTACAATGAGGGAATACACAATATAGAAATTTTATTCTTGGTCCTTTCCAATATGTTTGAAAAACATATACTTTTTAGAACAACAATTGTTTTATTTTTTCTGCTTTAATTAGAAAATTATCTGATATGTTTAAGCATTAATTGTTTTACGATGCTTGTTTACTACTGGGAAATGTTCAACCAATCATGGGTAATTTAACAGTATAAAAATGTTTCTTAACTGTGGTTTAGCTAATACTGATGAAGTCAAAGTGGATTGACGAAAGCGCTTAATTTTAACTTTTGTAGTAATAAAAAGAGTGTTTGGGACTTGCAACAGTAGTGCTTTATTTTCTGGTTTATTTGAAGAGTATAATCCCTGGCTTGTAGCGAAGATGCCTGGTTGGGGTGGTTATGAGCCAGTCTTCCAGATACGGAAACAACTGGAATCCTCAGCATCTCAGGTGAGGCGCTACTACTGCCATGCATATTGTGAACACTCTGGGGGCTGTAGTGAGGCCAAAGGACGGAACTGGAAGAGACAGACTCCCAGCCAGAAGTGCAAGCACCTTCTGGAGTGCCTTTCCATTCCAATGTGGTAGGACGCATCCTGAAGGTTTGTAGAGCACATCCAACTCTCTTTTGCAAGGAATGAAAGCATCGATTGCAGTGTCACCATCCGGAACTAGGTCTTTTTGATGGATTTGTTCAGATTGCTGAGATCCAAAATGGGTCTCCAGTCCCCTGTTTTCTTTGGAACTAAAGAATCTTGAGTAAGTTCCAGATCCTCTCTGGTCTGTGGGGACTTCTTGGATGACTCTTTTTATGAGCAACTTTTGAATCTCTAGTGTTGGTTGTTCCTTTTGACTGGGTGGAACATCCAGAGCTGATTTGTTTTCGGGAGCAGGGAAGGAGAAGGGAATGATGCATCCTCTGGATATTATGGCCTTCACCCATTTGTCATTTGTTACGTTTTGCAAGGTTTCAGGGTGCAGAGACAAACAGCCCCCAAATGCCTCCACAGACAAGCAGTTGGGCACTCCTTCAGGAGTTGTGGAAGGGTCTGTCAAAGATTTTCTGGAGCCCTGATTATGTGGGCCTACCCTGCCACGAGGGCAGTATCTTCCATTATGGTTCTCCCCTCTGCCTCTGGGGGAACTTCTAACTTGTATGTTCTGGAAAGACCTTTGTGATTTTCTGAGCCACATTTTCCCACTACCTCTCTGACCCTTACGGAATAGTCTGGTAGGTGTGGAAAAACGTACTCCAAAGGCAGATAAGGTCTTATTACCTTCCTGTTCATACCTGGTAAGTATTTTTTTTAACTTTAGGCCCAAACAGAGATGAGCCATCAAAGAGGGCGTTAACAAAGGAAGACATGAACAGCTCAGCGAAATCGCAAAGGCACATCCAGATACCTGAATCCAATGACCTACTTACTCCATCTCTTGCATATGAGATGAGTCTCATGGATGACATGACAAAACAATTGAGGGTGGTGAGCTGCGCGTTGACTATGATGCCACATCAGCCTTAGCTCCTGGGAGTCCAAAAGTTCCTTTACCAGGTCCCTCTGTAGTCTTGAGAAAAGAGTGAGGTAGTTCAGCGACCGCAAGGTGAAGGTCGCTGATGAAAAGATGCACTTACCATAGATATCCATGGTTCTGGAATCCTTATTTGGAGGATGGATCCAGGAACTGGTCTCGGATAGTTTCTTTTTTGTGGCTGCTGCCACGACCACGACATCAACTGTTACACCTTTCGTTAAAAATGCCTTATCCTTTGGACCTGTGATGTATTTATTTGGCCTCCTAGAAGTAGGTTCTATAGAATCTGGGGTGTCCTAAGCCTTCCAAGAGATTAAATCAATAAGCTCATCAGAAGGAGGCATCACCCAAGAGGTTGAAAGGAGAGACCAAAAGGCCTTCAGGTATACCAACTCCTTGGCCGAAGGGGAGGTGGACTGCCAGTCACCTCTTTGCTTTAAAATTTCCAAGATGTCTCCAAAGGAGACATCGTCAGGAGGTTACCATGAGGACCCTTCTGTTTCGAGATTGGTATCAGATGTGATGGACTCCTCTGGGGAGTCCAGATGCTTCCTCTTGCATGTCCTCTTCTGAGGGAATTCCTCAGTGGGGTACTCTGGGGAGGTTTCGGAAGAGGAGGGAGTCCCCTGAGGGGCATCCTGAGGCCTGAAATCTCTGCACTCCTGTGGAAAGGTGTGAGAAGGCAAAGACACCTGCACAGAGGTGGAAGGTAGATCCGAGGAAGATTGTGTCTTCAACTGGGAAGTAGTCATCACCCTCATGACTTTAAAGGCAGTCCACCCCTGCCTCAACGAACTCCCCGGACCCCACAAATGAGTTGTCAGAGCCGATGGAATCTCCACAGCAGAGGACAGAAGCTCCAAAGTCAAAGTAGGAGTTGAATTCATAAGCACCTTGGCCCCCAGAGGCAGAGTCGGATCTGGAGAGATCCGACTGGAGAGGGTTGGCTCCCAGAGGTCTCCTGGTTTGAAGGGGTGGAAACACTCAGGGCAGATACTGGATCCAAGGAGCCAACGGGTCCCAGACCAGATACAAACACAAGCTGGATGTCAGAATCTTCCAGCTCCGAAACAGAGGAGGAGCAGGTGCTGAAGGGGGAGACTGTGTCTGATCAGATTCCTTTGGGTTTGGATCGAATAATAACTTGGCCAAAGCAGGTGTCTTTAACAGCCTCTGCACCACCTTATCTATGTCTTCAACAGAGAGACTCCTGGATGACCGGGTAGAAAGGATAGGAGATCTGGATCTTGTTAAGAATGGAGAAGGGAGCCAAGAAGGGATCAGCTCTAAGAAAAGAGATCAGCTCGGACAACAGAACTCAGAGGGCAAAGTAGAGTTCGGAGCCAAAGGCTTAGATGATGCTGACTTCAGAATGGAAGGTTCCATTTGAACCAAAATAGTCTTGGATCCAGTAATTGCTGACTGCTCTGATGGTTCTGTTGGAGCAGACAGTTTAGGCTGTTTCTGTTTCTGCTCCAAAGATGATTTCTGAGCTGGAGAAGGATGTTTCATTGATTTCCTGGATTTCTCTGATTTTGAAGAAGACGATGTGGGAGATACAGCCTCAGAAAATGGAGTTTTTAATAACCCCTTTAGAATTAACTTCTCCTTGCGCTCCATGAGCTCTCTCTGATTAAAGGCATGACAAATTGAACAGGATTCCTGCAGATGAAGAGGCCCCAAGCAGTACACACAAAGTGTGCGAGTAACTAAGGGGCATCTTTTTACCACATTGCTCACATTTCTTAAAGCCAAGAGGCTTCCCCTTCTTTTTGAGACATTCTAAACTATGAGGAAAGCATGGTACACACTCTCTGACACCAAATGACAAAACTAGTCCTCTAAATTTAACAGACTCAGGAAAGAAATAAGAAAACTTTTTTTAAATAAATGAAGGGAAAGAATAGGGGGGGGGGGTCCTCTAACTAAACAGACATTAGTTAGACACCCTCTAACTTAAACGGATGCTAACCAGGGACACACAGGAATAAACGCTCACTCTAAAGCTTATAATAAAATTTAAGAAAGAAAGAAAAAGGTAAGTGGAAGGGGGAGAAAGGAAAAGACACCCTCCAACTAAAACGGCATAAGTTAAATGTCCCACAACTTAAATGGACATAAACAAAGAGCACTAAACAGCGAACTAACATGAAAAACTACACTGAAACAGGCAGGTAAGGCAGGAATAGATATACAAAAGAATATATAAGAAGAAAAATCTAACATAAAACAAGTTATAAAGTAAAAGCAAAGGTAGCACCAAGGGGTAAAGAGTCCTGTGGTCCAAAATACAAACTCAAAAATCCATAAAGTAAAACACATCCACAGGATTCAGACATGGTGACTCAGAACATCCGTTGTAAAGGATCAGCTTCTCTTAACAAACCAATAATGAACACGCGGGCTGATAAAAACAGTCCAAATTTAATAAAAAGTTAGCGCTTTCACCCAGTAGGCTTCATCAGACAACTACTAACACATACAATGCATTTAAATAGGACATCTCAGGAAACCATTGGTCCACACTTACACTGACATCATCACAATAATTGATTAATAAGTAATTGGTGAAGAGTCAGCATCTTGAATTTTGGAATCTCCAGAAAGGTGTTTAGAGTAGACCGGTCCAGGATTTGTCTTTTCTGGGTACCAGAAAAAGTCTGGAGTAGAAACCTTGTCCCTTTTCCTCTTCTGGTACCAGTCGAATAGCCCCCATGCTTAACAGGGAAAGTACTTGTTTTTGAGTCTCTGCCCACTGATTTGGGGGCAGGTCTGGCCACCCATTTGGTGTTGGCAATGTTTGGAAATGAAATCTGTATCCCTGGGACACTATATCTAAAACCCATTTGTCCTGGGTTATGAGTTCCCAGTTCTTTGCATGAAGAGCAATCTTTCCCCCCAAGGGGTGGTCAAAAGATAAGTGCTTGGGAATTTTAAAAGGAAGTCATTGAGACAGTTTACCATAGGGGGGTGTCTTGTTATTTCCAGATTTGGAAGTGGAGGCCCCCCACTGCTTAGTTCTGAGAGTACCCTGGGACTGAAACCTGGGGTTTTTGCTGTGTCTGAGTTTGGCTTGAGAAGACCTGGAAGGAACTGGAAAGGACCAATTCTTAGTAGGTCAGTGCCTACTAAATCTAGGAGGTTGCACTTGTAAAAAATCTTGAACAGCTTGCATAGATTTAGCTTTATCTTCCATCTTTTTAAGAACTTCTTCAGCCTTGTTGCCAAACAGGCGGTCCTGATTTAAAGGAGCAGCCAACAATTTAGCTTTAACATGATCAGGCAAAGATTGCTCCTTAAGCCAAGCATGCCTTCTAAGCACAGACCCAGTAACAGCAGCCCTGCAAGAGGCCTTCCAAAGTATGTTTTCCAACGTGTTCAGCAGAATGCATTAAGTCCTGTAAATCTTTATTTTCCACACAGTCAGGAATCATCATCATTTTCTGTTTAAGCAGTCCAATAACATGTTGCTGATATTTTAACATATGAAATTGGCAGTTTAAAGCTCTGATTGCCAAGGTTGCAGATGTATAAACCTTTTTACCCCATCTATCCAGCGCCCTGGAGTCTCTATCAGAAGGGCTAGGATTTTTAGCAGTAGAAGCCTTAATGCCCTTGGGCCCCTGAGAAATAGTCTCTGGATTTGCATCAGGATTTTTGAAAAGGAACTTGTGCGACTCAGGAACCCTGTAGTATCTGTCAGGTTTACTAGGAGCAGGAGACAGGGAATCAAGGGCCAAACTGGATTCTGAGAAAACATCATCAACAATGTCTAGTACAGGAGGTCTAGCCAAAGGCCTATGCTGAGGTAGAAGGAAATCCCCAAGCCTCTTTTTTGAATAAGAAAATTCCTGGCTTGCCCAGTGAAAATGCTCCCTTAAAGTATGTAAAGTTTCCCCAAAAGAAAAATCCTCAGGAGGGGAAGCAGAGGGAATAGAATTCTCTGCATCAGAGTCTTCATAAGTAGGTATGGACAAATCCAGGTCATCAGAAGAAACAGAATCCTGATTAGAAGATTCGTAATCAAGCTCAGACCTAGGCCTCTTGGGGGGGGGGGGGGTGACTACCCCTGATTAGAGTTATTAGATCTTCAGCCATTTTTATCATGTTTTTTTAGGCATGGGGCTTGAGCATGTGGCCTGGGCGTTGTTTTTTTAGACATGGATTGAGATTTAGGCCTTAGTAATGAAGGAGGTGTCGATTTAATATGCAAGTCTGTAGGCCTGAACACACCCTCAGAAGCCGGTGCCTGCACAGCGGCTCCGGTCCCATCCAAGGTACAGACATCTGCAGGTTCCATAGTTGAAGTATCTCGTGGCATACTGGACTCCGAATGGGTCTCAGTAGAGGCCTGCGAATCAGAAGTAGCGGGTATCGAGGGCTGCGAAAGCACCTCACTGAGTACTGGTGACCGGCTAAGGAGAAACGTCGGCAGTTTTGGACCTCGGCGGCCTGTCTCTGTCTTTATCTTTGCATTTTTTTGGAATCCCGGTAGTCAGATGGCTAACCGACAACATTTCTGGATAATTAAACCGAGAACTGAAATATTTAGAGGCAAAAATATACTGACGACGGATAGTGCGCGGATTAAATAAGGCACAAAACCGACAGCAAGGTACGTTGTGGTCAGGGCCTAAACAAGGAATACAGTACGAATAAAAATCTTTATGAGGTATTTGCTTTCCACAAGTAATGCAATTATTAACTTTTACTGACATCGGTAAGGAGCAAGAAAAAGTTTCCCCAGCGTGGTACTTAGCTTTAAGTTGAAAACTTTGGTTCTGAAACTCGAAAACGAAAAAAGTACTTGCGAACTGCTTCTGCTTCGGGCACCGCACAGCAAGAAAGACTGATGTAATGATGTCGGCTGCATGTTTTATACCCCTGACTACCTGATGTCATGGAAGAAGGGACAGCAACCGACGCAGGACCCAAGACTTTGTTAATCAGGCCGACTGAGGGCAACCTGCAAGCAGATTACCCAAATGTAATGATTGCAACAGTGAAACACGAAGAACATCCATGGTTGCCTGAGCTAGATTGGAGTCACCACAACGATCCTGGGGGGATTCCTTCTGAATCTTCAGAAGTACCCTGGATATTAGTGGACAGGGTGGACGTACAAGAACGTTCCTGTCAAAAATCCTTCTTTCAAGCCTTCGTGCATGGAGTTCTGGCACAGAATTTTGCCAGCCAATTGTTTAGAGAGGAGGTAAAGAAGTCTGCTTGAAGAACTCTCCACAGATGAGTCAAATCTTGAAACACCCCAGATCTAGTTTCCAATCATGAAGGTCTGATTGGCCCTGCTCAGCCTGTCTGCCATGAAATTTTGTTCTGACAGAATGTAGGATGCCTGTAGAGTGAGATTATGCTGTGAGGCTATATCTCAAACTAACAAGGACAGTCTGCAAAGGAGGTGCGACCTGATTCCGTCTTGTTTGTTGATGTACCACATGACTGTGGTCTCGTCTATAACCACTTGAAGAAGTCCTGGGGACCAAATATGGTTCAGAGAGTTGAATGGCTTGATCAGGGCAAGCACCTCCTTGATATTTAAGTGGTTGCATCTGTCCTCAGTGGCCCACACCCCCTGTACCTGTACCTTTAACCCTGCCATAACTGCTCCTTAAGCAAAGTCAGAAGCTTCTGTGGTGGCTGACTGATTTGGACTAGGGAGGCAGAACGGGAGATCTGGATTTAAGGACATCTGTTGCCTCCACCAAATAAACTTCTCTTCTGACAAACCCAAGTACTGCGATTTGAAAAGATAAATGGTATTGATGCTGGGACCAAAGAGATTTCAGATACCACTGTATCTTTCTCATGTGGCATCTAGCCAGGGATATCACGAAAATCATACATGCCATAAGATCCAAATTCCTGAGATGTTCCCTCTCAATGACCTAAGTCTTGAGTGGAAAACCTTAAAAACAGATCTAAATAAAGATCTGTTTTAGACTGTGGATGAAAAGCTCTTTGAACCAAGGTGTCTAGTTGACATCTCAGGAACACAATCCTGTGTAAGGGAGCCAAGAAAGACTTCTGAATGTTCTCTTGGAATCCTAATTTGTGTAAGAGATCTCTCACCCAAGAGACAGATTCCTGACATTTTGAAAAAGATTCTGCAAAGATAAGTGAATCTAAATATGGAAAAATGTGGATACCCTGTAGCCTGCAATGAGCTATAACTGGAGCTAGATACTTTGTGAAGACTCTTGGTGCAGTGGATAGTCCAAAGGGTAAGGCATATAATTGATAATGCGATCCATTCACACAAAACCTTAAGAAACAGATGAACTGTGGATGAATAGTGATGTGATGATAAGCACCTTTTAAGTCTGGTATTAGCAAGAAACTTGAAAGAGGAGGAAAAGGAGGTGTGGGCACTATCACAAACAGGTTTAGGAAAGAAAGATTCAGAACCAGTCTCCAAGCATTTTCTTTCTTTGACACTAAAAACATCCTTGAATAAAACCCCTTCCCTACCTGGGAAAGAGGAACTGGCTCTATGTCTCCTTGGGAGAGCATATGATGAACAGGTGGGGGGGGGGGTCTGATCTGCAGGGTGAGGAATGACTCCCTAGGAAGGAGGAATTTCCTCCCACAGTCATCTGTAACAATTATTTTTTTAACCCATTTATCTCAAACAATCTGTTGCCAAAGACAAAACAGAGATACAGACTTTCCGGAAGAGAAAATGAGCCAGGGTGGGAGGGGGTCACAAGGTCTCTTGAAAAGTCATTCAGGCTTGTTGGACTGTCTTTGATTTTGTGGGGGGGTGAGACTTTTTTTGGAATCCCTTTGCTACTTCTTAAATTTCTGTTTACTTGAATTCTGTTGAGACTATGCATTCTGTTTTTTGTTAAAACTGGATGAGAAGAAAATCCCTCAGACAACTTGGAAAATGAGGGATGAAAAATGATTTCCTGGATCAGCTTGCCCCTTTCATCACACTTTTTCATCACTTCGGCAGCTGACGGGCCAAGCAAACTATCTCTATCAAAGGGACATTTTAAAAATCTCATTTTTTTACATCTGGGAGGTTCTGAGAATGCAGCCAAGCAAACCTCATTAAAACAGTATCAGTGGCCATAGCTCTGGAAGAAGTATCAACAGAGTCATACATACACTACAAACAATAGTGACCTGTGCGAGAGGGGAAATATTTTAAGCAGACTTTTCTTCACAAGAAGATACTGTAGACAAGACAATTCCTCATACTTTCACAATTTGTCAGAACAAACTTTAACACAGCTGTCTGACAACTTAAATTTCTGAAAATCAAAGCTGCAGAAGTATACATGTTTTCCCCATAGCTATCAATAATTTTCCATCCTTATTAGAAAAAAGTAGGACTGGAATTAGCTAAGTGATTAGCAGCAGTAGAGTCGACTAAGACTATAGCTACTGGGTCAGGTTTGGGAACAGTGCACAAAAATGTAAAATACTGAGGAACTTTATACATCCTATCTGCCTTTTTAGGGACAGCTGGCTGACTGTAAAGAAAACTGCAGGCAGTAGGACACACATCCTCTAAAGCAGACAGAGGAGAAAGAATGGGTATAGGTTCAGGAAAATCCTTCTGTAACAACTCAGTCTCTTCTAAGGGACTGAGAAACTTCAGTGTTCTCCCACTGAAAACACTGGCACATTCTAGCAACAGTCTCACAGAAAGAGAAACTTCCATATGGAGAATCTGAAACTGAGCTCTCGTTTGAGTCTGAATCAGAAATCTGAAGACCAAATCCAGAATCTGTCCCTCCATCTTCCTGTTCAGATTCCGAATCTTGGAATCTTTCTTTCTTTTCCCAGAAACCACTTAGTTTCAGTAAACTACTCTACCCAGGAACAGTTTAGCCCCAGTAACCTACTCCTATCCAAAGAAATTTGAGGAGGAGCAAATACACGCTTAGTTTACTGCTTCTTTTTGACAGGAAAGATGGGGCCAACTGTGTTACTAATGGCAGCTACTGCTTCCCCAGGCATGGACACCTTCCCTGTTCCATCTGCCAGGATCAACAAGAGTGGCTGCCCCTTGCCCACCGAGGGGACTGCAACAGCCACAGAGGGCATGGATAATCTCTGCGCCATAGTGGCTGCAGGGGCTACATTATAGCGATCCAGGGTAAAAGATGAGTGGTCTGAGGTACAACAAACAGCCACAGCAGAGTCACTTACCTACAGCTGAGGCAAATTCCTAGCCTGCTGTGGTGGCAAAGGGTGCCTGCTTAACTTTTTCTTTTTTCAGCTTGAAGGAGAATTAACCATAGGACCAGCAATCTGTTCCATGGTCGAGCTGAAAATGGTACCTCTTTCCCCAAGGAAGACAAGCAGCAAATGCCAGTAAAACTATCAGTCCACAAAAGTTACTTTTTTGACAGAAAAACACAGTAAAAAGCACTTTAAAACACTATGACAAACCCACAACTGAAACATAAACAATTTTTCCACAGAAAATATGTTTTCAGTTAGTCTACACTACTTTTTAAGCTGACAAAAAAAGAAGTGCTCCATTTAAAAAAGTTATAGTCTCAAGATAGTCCATTAAAACAAAACGCTTCCAGCTTTAAAATAACTTTCCTGAAGAGAAAGTAAATCAAACTATAATACATTTATGAAAATGGAAGTTTTTTCCCCATAGGGAACTTATCTGCCCAGCAAAGGAAAGCAGAAGCCAACCGCTGATCCTTAAATGTCTCCGAGGAGCATACTCTTCAGCGGCATTAAAGCTCTGAAGAGCTTTGTGCCCAAACTTCTTTTTCAGTCAGCTCAGCTCAAGCTGCCTGACAGTTTGGGCACATGGAAGGTGCCATAAAACTTTGGAAGCTGGCTGGCTGTTATATCCTTGGCAGGATATAACCCATACAGCCAAGACTATTGAAGCAATGATCGATATGAATAACATTTGGTTATACTGTAAGCTTTAGATGAGGGATGTTTTCCAAAAGGTGACAACGCTGCAAGTTACTTTGTCTGAGCACATACTCAGTACACTATTGATCTGCAAGGACTACTACTTGCTGAAGAGCTTCTGTTATCATGGAAGAATGGACAATGGCATTTGGCTTGCAGTCATCAGCGAATCTGGTTAGCCATTGATCAGGGCTTATGACATGAAAGTCACAAAAGTATATACCAAAAAGATGATAAGATGAGGTCCCAGTATGGTGCCCTGTGGTACTTCACTGGTTACTTTCTTTCTGAAGCTGCACCTAATACCTTAATTGTGAGTTCTATCCTTCAGACAGTTTTCAATTCATTTTACCATGTAAGGGTCTTCTTTTAGTTTGTTTACAATTACAGCATGGGTATACAGTGCTGACGACTTTGGCCAGATCCAGATGTGTGACATGTACTAAGTGGCCACTGCAGACGTCTCAAAGACATTTATCAAGTTAGTAGGCATGACAGAACCTTGATAAAACTAAACTTTTGTGGGTCCAATTATTTGAAATTTTTCATATAGTTTAAGAGATCAGCTGTCCTATACTTTATGGTTTTACAAATTAGGATAGTTAGGCTGATGGGCCTGTTTGTAGGGCCCTCTTTGTGCAGACGCACTACCACAGCTGTTTTACAAACCTTGGGGATGGACTCTGTGGCTAGATTAAGTTAAACAAGTGCAGGAGGGGGCCAGTGAGGACATGTCTGGCACTATTAATAAGGCATCCATGTACATTAACTCAGCACATGGAAAAGATGTTTTTAGTTTAACAGAGTAGAGCCTGGACAAGTTCTGTGGTAATCTTAGGGAGTGGGTGAGACTCAGGGATTTGTGGAATTTCACTGACTACTTTTGGAATAAACTTAGCACTAAACATCTCTAAATATGTTAGCTATGTCTTTAGAATCAGAGTGGGTAATGCTATTTTGAATTGGTTCTGCACATTGCAAGGTACTATTTCTCAGTTTCCTGATGCTACTATAGAAGGATTTGTAGTTATATTTTGCTTTTGATGCCAGTTTCAGTTTCTGTTCAGTGCTGGTCTTTTCTGACAGTCATTTTAATTCCTTGCTGATCTTTTTGATTAAATCTTTAATGTGGGTGGATTTGTTATGGAATGTTACATTTGTTTGATTAATCTTGACAAAATGTTAATTATTATAATTCTAATAAAGAAACAACCCCATCCAGGGAACTGAGACTGCATCTGTCCTTCAGGCCTTCTTGCAAGGTGTCCAGGAACAAATTTGTTTCAGGAAATAAGTCTATTTGGGGAGTTCCTCACTCTTGGGACTATCTAAAGGAAGATCTCAGAGGATAGCATCCATTTGTGGGAGATTAACCTGGATCTACTCAGAGTCTGCTACTGTATTTTGCTCTGATGGAATGTAAGTTGCCTGCAAGGTAAAGTTATTCTGAACTGCTGTGTCCCAGTGAATCACAGCTTGTCTACAAAGGAGGAGGCGGTAAGATCTTGTTCTCCTATTTAAGCGCCACATTACTGCAGTATTGTCTGTTATCACAAACAGAGGTCCTGGGGACCAAAGCTGAATTAGTGGTTTCAGGGCATTTGAGAGAGCTATCATTTCTTTCACATTTATGTAATTGTGTCTGAAATGTGGCTCACAAATTCCCTGGAACATAATACCTTGAGAAACCGTCCCCACTCAAAGTCTGTGATGACTGCGGTTACTGACAGAGAGGGGCTGGGGATGAAGAGGGAAGTCCTGGATTTACAAGGACTTAACTGTTCCACCAAAAAAGTTCTGCTGTAGCTCAACCTTTAAATGAAGTGCTTTGTACACTATAAGTGGGAAGGATTATGTGTTCAAGCCCCCTCAGGGTCATATGCCTTTACGACAGATCCCAGATTGGGATAGTTGCTGGTATTTTCTCTCTAAATGCAGAATGCTAACTAGTGGGGAACCACAGGGATCAGTAATGGAGCTTCTCTTGTTTGGCATTTACTTTGCAGATATCCAGTCCAATATTCCAGAAGTCAGGTTGACCACATTTGCTGATGCCTGACACTTTTATCTGCTGATCCACCAATACTAAACATCTCCATCAACTACTGGAATACACACACACCTGGTGTACTGAAAACGGGTTCAAGTTAAATGCGATAATGTGCAGCTTAGTAGTGTTTGGTTAAAAAAAAAAAAAAAAAAAAAAGCTGTACACAATTCATATGTTTTACATGGTACTCCTACTTAAAAAGAAGCGATGAGAGACCGGGGCATGTACAAGAACAATTCTCTCTCATGCAATCATTGTGTTTCCACCATAATCTGGCAATTCTTGCATGTGGCCTAGTTAATTTCCAAGGGAATGTCTTCAAGCTTCAAAGAAGTCACTCCTACTATTGTACTTTTCCCTTATTAGACCTGTGACGAAAGGAGATACTGCTAGCCTAGCTAGCTGGAATTTTTTAAATAATTATATGTCATTGGTGAATAATGAAATGATGTATACAAGATGCTTGTGTTACAAATGTATTACAACTGTATGTCATGTGCATATCAAACTGTACACACGTGTCTGCTGAAATGGCCACTTGCAGAGTGCTGTTTGAAATGTAGCCACAGTGTACTCTACTGGAAGAGAACAGAAATGCACATGCACTATTGTAACTGTTTAAATGTATATATTTTAACAGTGGAAACTGGAATACAGGAGGTTATCTTCAGAAAAATAACTGAAATTAAATTAAATAAAAAATGGTATCTTCAGTTTTCAATACAGCAAAAATCACAATGTCTGCACTAGGAAACTTTTTTGTGTTGTCTTTAGGATGACGTAATTACTAGTCTTGAAAGCATGAAGTAAATGCAACTGTTTTATGACGTCCAGCATCTGCCACAGATATGAGGAGAAGCCCTTGTCTGTACATTTTTACAGATAGATGCTAAATACTGCCAGCTTCATCAATGGTGGTTTGGCCTGCATACTAGCAGTCAGATGCCAACACTAGAAGAACCATTCACCACATCTGCCTTGCTCTAACGAAATAAGTTACTAGGAAATAGTAATTCTCTTAGATACAGTCAGGAATACAGTAAAGCTTAGTTTAGGTGTTTTTTCTTTATTTCAGACCATCCTGCAATGTTGTTTTAAATATTTCCTGTGGTTTTGAACTCTGATGTCACTGTGAATATATATCTAGTACTGTCTTGTTCATTTATTATTTATTATTAAATATATTTAAACCTTTCATTGTAGCTGATCTGTCTAGAGATATTTAAGTTTTAAAAGTACTTGCATATTTATTTGGTGATGCTGTGTGGGCCACTCCTAATAGCCTTGCTCTTGGTTAAATTACCATTTGCATTAATATTAATATTACATACAAAGATTGAACACCCTTTGTTAAGGGCCTTAAAGTAGCTGATAAGGAGTGACTGGTGGCAGTAATAACTACCTTCCAGTCGGGGCAGAAGGGGGCACAGCTAGTAAACCTGTGGCAGCCTTTCCCAGGTGTGTGTGTGTGTGTAAATCAAACCTCAAAGCGTGTGTGTGTGTGTGTGTGTGTGTGTGTGTGTGTGTGTGTGTGTGTGTGTGTGTGTCAGTGTCCGTCAGTTACTTGGGCAGGGACACAAAGCACTGGCTGGACAGAGAGGGTGCTGGAGGTCTTAACTTGGTCACTCAGCTGAGATCTCAACTCTATAACTGTGCCGGTGGGGAGTCTTACTGGGGATCTGCAGAAAGAGTGAGAAACCAGCCCTGGACTGACTGTGGTCTCTGTGTGCTCTTAAGGGAAATTGCACTTGATGCAGAGAGCTGCATCAGGAACCTCCCAGTGAACATTTCCCACTGTTGCCTGTGGTGAGGATTGAGGCTCCTTGATTACTAGTTGGCAGTGGTGGGATCACCACATCACATTTGGTGGCAGGGGTGGGATACTGAACTCCTGTAGCCTGTAAATAGTGGTCACTAAAGAAGATGTTTGTACTCTCAAGCAGCCACATGGTAGACATTCAGAGTTTCGTATCACAATAGTTTTACTTATTTTTTTGTGTTACCTTAGCCAGGGAGAGCAGGCAAGGATGTTAGAGGAGGATTATCGCAAGCTGACAAGGAACCATTTGGCTGAGATATACCAAGCTAAAGTGGGGCATGCCAACCTGACTAAAGGAGAAATGACTGCAGCCTTGACCACAGCTGCATCACAGACCAGCAATGGGGAGGACAACCAGACTAACCGTGGGGATGTACAACTCTAAGAAAATGGACAGTTCAATTTTTCCACAGAGGACTTAAAACTCCGTCTGGAGTTAATGAGACTTGAACTGGAGGCCAAACATTTAGAACTAGAAAGAGCAGAGAGACTGCGGGACTTGGATGTCGAAGCAGAATCAGCACTGAGATGGAGACATCTGGAAGCTGAAGAAAATGAGAGGCAGAGGCAACATGAAAAGGAGATGCTGACTCTTCGCCAGGGTCATGGAGGTAATGGGGAAGGGAATAACCTAACCCCAGAAGCAATAAAGGTCAGTAAATTTCTTCCACAATTTACAAAGGGTGATAATTTTGATAGTGTTATTCATATGTTTGAAAGGGTACGTAAACAGTATAATGTTGACCAAGGACTCTGGGTATGGTTTCTGATCCCCTTTCTTCATGGTAAAGCTGTAACTGATGTTTCTAAACAGTCTGATACTGAATGCTTAAATTATAATACCATTAAAAATTGTTATTAGAGTGTTTTAAGTTAACACCTGAAGCTTAGAAAAAAAGTTTCATGAGCACAAACGCAAGGCAGATGAAAGCATGTGTGAACATATTGCTGAGTTAAGCACTTATTTTCATAGATGGGTGAGTGGGTGTCAGGTTACCACTTCTGAAGGGCTGGCAGACCTTTTGTTGAGGGAACAAGCCCTTAGCACTTTGCCTGAGGACATGAGAACCTGGTTGGCAGACAGAGAATGTAACACCATAGATAAGTTGGGGAAAAAAGGGGAGACCTATACCTAGCAAGCAGGGCATCACTGCACAGCAAAGGGATACCCAGTGCTGCACAGGGGTCTAAGGGAACCCATGGCGGTAGCCTAAACCACCCCAACAGAGTCACCAGTAAAGTACAGTTGTGTACACTTACCATAAATGTAGATGTTCGAGTGTCTTCACTGTTGCAGTCATCACTGTTGGGTTCTTCTTGCCGGCAGGCAGCCCTCGGTTGGCCAGAATCCGAAAGTCTGGGTCCGGAGTTGGCTGTGTACTCACCCTCCCTGACGTCAGAGCGCCAGGGGTACAAAGCTCCCAGCCGACCCCATGTTCTCCAGATTTTCTTGCCTCAGATGTCAGGTGCCCAAAAATGAAGGCTTAAAGTAAAACAAAAATGTAACATACAACAAACCCCATACCCTGTAGCAAATACACCTCAGAAGAAGGGTGAAGTAGGGAATCACACCAATAAAAGTATAAGAGGGGACAGGAGGGTGGGTAACCCAGACTGCAACAGTGAAGACACTCGAACATCTACATTTATGGTAAGTATACACAACTGTACTATGTTCGTGTTTCACTGTTGCAGTCATCACTGTAGGGTAGAATCCCAAAGCTGCGATAAAGGGTGGTGGTTATAGAGCAGAAGGGGCGGCTAGAAGGCCTTGCAAGACTGCAGAAGCAAAGCCTGCCCTAGACTTAGAATAAAGAGGGTGATTATAGTGCTTAGAGAAAGTATGCACTGAACTCCAAGTTGCAGCTTCCAAAATATCTTTGGTAGGTACTCCCCTGAGAAAGGCAGCTGAAGTAGCAGCAGATCTGGTAGAGTGAGTCCTAATTTTTCCTGGGATTTGCTTTCCATGATGAGAGTAACAAAATCCGATTCCATGAGCAATCCATTTAGAAATGGTCTGTTTTGAAATAGCTTTGCCTTGGGAATTTGCTGCATAAGAAACAAACAGTTGTTCTGTTTTCCTGATATCCTTGGTTCTGTCCAGGTAAAAGCGAAGCTGCCTGTGCATGTCCAAAGAATGCAAGATCCTCTCCCCCTTATTCTGTGGATTAAGGAAAAAAATTGGCAGGTGAATAGTTTGGTTTAAAGCCACTTTAGAAACCACTTTAGGCATGAAAGTAGGGTTAGTCCTCAAAGAAACCCTGTCTTGATGAAAAATAATGTAAGGTTCCACAGCCATGAGCGCTTGTAACTCTGAGACTCTCTTGACTGAAGTTAAAGCCAGTAGGATAACAGTCTTCCATGATAAATACTTTATATCAGATGTGGCAGCAGGCTCAAAAGGAGGCAGAGTAAGTTTTTCCAGGACATAATTGAGATCCCAGGCAGGAATGGGTGGTGTCCTAGGGGGCCTTAAATTCTTTGCTCCTCTGAGATAGTTTCAGAAGTGGATGTGAAAAAATTGGAGGATCTGTATTATAATGTGCAGAGATAGCTGAGGCATGTATTTTTATGGAGGAAAAAGATAAACCCTTATGCAACATATCTGTAAGGTAATGTAGAATCAATGGAATATTTGGAATGTGAGGATCTGATTCCTGAGCATGCATCCAGGTGCAAAATCTCTTCCATTTACCATCATAAGATTTCCTAGTGCTAGGCCGTCTAGCTTCTAGGATAACATCCATGACCTGTTTGGAAAGGGTAGGATTAATCATAGGCCCTGAATACGCCAGGCTGCCAGGCTGAGTTTTGATATGAGAGTGCAGGACCTGGCCCTGATGTTGAGACAAAAGATTTGGAATCTGAGGTAGAATCCAAGGAGGTTCCTGGGATAGATTTATCAGTGTTGAGTACCAAAATTGTCGAGGCCAATTCGGGGCTAGTAAGATCAGCTTTGGTTTGTCCTGTTTTATTTTTAATAACACCCTTGGTAGAAGAGGTAGTGGTGGAAATGCATACCCCGAGAGGTTCCTCCAACTGAATGAGAGAACACCCACTTTCCATGCTAGCTTGTGATATTTCCTTGTGCAGAAAGTCTGTAACTGGTAGTTGTGGGGAGATGCAAATAGATCTATGTCCGGGCAGCCCCAGGCTTCTGTAAGCATCTTGAATATTTGGGTGTCCAGCATCCACTCGTGTGGGTCTGACAGGTTCCTGCTCAGTCTGTCTGCCAGAGTGTTTTGTTTCCCTGGCAGGAATTGAGCTTGTAGGTCCACTTTGCAAGCTAGTGCTGTGTTCCATAGAGTCATGGCTAGCCTGCAAAGGGGGTAGGAGTGTGAACCCCCTTGCTTGTTTATGTACTACATAACTGTGGTGTTGTCTGTCCGTATCAGAAGCTGCCCTGGCTGTAAAAGATCCCTGAAAGCCAAGAGGGCATTCTGCACAGCTAACATCTCTTTTAAATTGATATGTAGATGCTTCTGATCCTCTGTCCAAAAACCTTGCAGGCCTTTCCCCTGCAAGTGGGCTCCCCATGCATAATCCAAGACGTCCGTGGTTATCACTTGATAGCTGGAGGTAGACTGAAGGCTTTCCCTTTGTTTTGAAGACATGCCATGGCTCACCAATGGAATTCCTTTTGCAGGCAAGGCAAGACAGCAATCACTGTTTCCAGACTGTGACAATGCTGGGACCATACGCTTTTTAGGTACCATTATATCTTCCTCATATGCAGTCTTGCATATGGTATGAGTAGGATGCAGGAAGCCATGTAACCCAAAGCCTGCAGGAATTTCCTTGCAGTTAGCTGAGACATTAACGCCAGGCTTTTGAAAGTTGAAGCCAGCTGTAGCTGTTTTTCTGATGTCAGGAATGCCATCTGGGTTGTTGTGTCTAAAAGAGCACCCAGGAAAGTTATCTGTTGAGTGGGTGTCAAATTTGACTTTTTTACGTTCACAGTGAATCCCAAGTACTTGAGTAGATTCTGAACAAATTCCAGGTGCTGGAGTAAAATGTCCTTGCTGTCTGCTTGAATAAGGCAGTTGTCCAGATAAGGGTAAATTTGAATTCCCTTGAGTCTGCAGTAAGCTACTACTGGTGCGAGGCACTTGGTAAAGAACCTGGGCGCAGTAGACAAGCCAAAGGGCAGCGCAGAGAATCGGTAATGTTTCGGGCCTGCCTTGAACCTGAGGTATCTTCTGCACTCCTGTCTGATAGGAATGTGTAGGTAAGCCTCCTTTATATCCAATGTCACCATCCATGCATTTTTGCTAAACATTGGCAGGAGCTGCTGCAGAGTAAGCATCTTGAACTTTGGTATATCCAGGAAAGTGTTTAAGACTGAGAGATCCAGGATGGGTCTCCAAGTATTTTGCTTTCTGGGAACTAGAAAGAGTCTTTAATAAAAGCCTTGTCCCGTCTCTGAATTTGGAACCAGTTCTATGGCCCTCATAGCCATGAGGGAACTCACCTGTTTTAATGCCTCTGCCCATTGAGTTTTTGGTAGGTCTGGCCATCCGTTTGGTTTTGGTAAGGTGTGGAAGTGGAATTTGTAACCTTTTAAAACTACATCCAGAACCCACTTGTCTTGGGTTATGCAAGTCCAAGTTCGGTGAAAAAGAGAAAGTTTTCCTCCCAGAGGAGCTTCCAGGAGAGAGGTTCCTGGAGCCATGCATGGGGAGTCATTGAGCCTGTTTCCTGTAAGGTTGAGACCTATCTTCTCCACCCCTGGGGGTGGAAGCACTCCACTGTCTAGGTCTATAAGAGGTCTGTGCTTGGGCCCTCCCTCTGGGGCACCTATATCTACCCCTCTGAGGCCAGTCCGAGCTGGGAAAGGACCAATTTTTAGCTGGCCAATTTCTGCTAAATCTAGGAGGCTGAACATGTAAGAAATCCTTAACCGTTTGCATGGATTTTGCCTTATCCTCCATTTTCTTTATAACCTCTTCAGCCTTAGACCCAAACAAAACATTATGTTGAACAGGAGCATCCAGTACTTTGCTTTCACTTGATCAGGCAAATTTTGTTCCTTTAACCAAGCATGCCCTCTAATGACCGTGCCAGTGGCAGCCGCCCTGCAAGAGGCCTCCAAAGCATCAAAACCACAGTGTAAGGTATGTTTTCCCACCTGCTCAGTAGCATGCATCAAATCATGTAATTCCTTATTGTCTGCACATGCAGAAATGGTACCCAGTTTTT
Source organism: Protopterus annectens (assembly GCF_019279795.1). Lineage (NCBI taxonomy): Eukaryota > Metazoa > Chordata > Ceratodontiformes > Protopteridae > Protopterus > Protopterus annectens. The sequence goes on from NC_056732.1 coordinate 1,340,696,123, forward strand.
GTTTCATAACAGACAAAAGGTATTGCTGACATTTCAACATATGAAATTGACAATTTAAAGCCCTAATAGATAAAGTAGCAGAAGTGTACACTTTTTTGCCCCATCTCTCCAAAGCTCTAGAATCCTTATCTGACGGAATAGGATTCTTAGCAGTGGCGGCCTTAACAAGCTTAGGACCCTGAGAAATGGTTTCTGGATCAGCAGTAGGATTTTTGTAAAGAAACTGGTGTGAGTCAGGGACTCTGTAATATCTATCAGGCTTAGCAAGGGCCGGAAGAAAGGAGTCAGGAGTTAAATTAGACTCAGAAAAGACATCATCCACAATATCCAAAATAGGAGGAATAGCCAGGGGTCTGTGCTGGGGAAGAAGAAGGAAATCCCTAAGCCTTCTCTTAGATTCAGAGTACTCCTGGCCTTCCCAGTGAAAATGTTCCCTCATGTCATGTAAAGTTTCCCCAAAAGAATAATCCTCAGGTGGAGAAGCTGAAGGAATGGATTCCTCAGCATCAGAATCCTCATAAGGAGGGAAAGTATAATCCTGTTCAAAGGAAGACACTGAAGAGATAGATGCCTGATCAGAGGATTCATAATCCAATTCTTGTCTTGGCCTTTTGTCAGGAGGGGGATGTGAACCCCTAATCATAGTTAGCAAGTCCTCCGCCATTTTAAGCATTAGTTTTTGAGATTTAGGTCCCGGATCAGAGGAGGCCTGGGCTTGAGTCTTTGTTTTAGAAGGAGTCTTTGCCTTTACCTGAAGCTGCGTAGGCCTGAAACCCCTCTCGGAAGCCGGTACCTGCACAGCGGCTCCAGACCCATCCGAGGGAGCATTATCCGAAGATCCTGCACCTGGAGTATTCGAAGGCCTAGTTGGCTCCTCGTGGGAGGCCGTTTCGGCAAGCGGTTCTGCAATGGCCGATGACAGGGGCTGCGAAAGCGCCTCACTGACGACAGCCGAACCAGCAGCTGGCTCTGATTGTAAACTGTCGTCTGATTTGGACCTCGGAGGCCTATCCTTATCCTTGCACCTTTTATGAACTCCGGTAGTCAGAAGCGTGTCCGACGACATGTTACAATTAAATCGCCTCCCAAAGTAATGAAAGTCAAAATCGTATCTCCGTTTAATATTACGTTGATTAAATCTAGCACAAAACCTACAACTAGCTACGTCGTGGTCAGGGCCTAGACAAGGAATACAGTAAGAGTGAAAATCCTTATGAGGTATTTGCTTCCCACATGAAATCCAATTTTTCACCCTTTGAGCTGCTGTATGGGCATAGGGTGAGGGACTTCTAGATTTGATTCACAATGAGTGGGAGTGAATCCCACAAGGAGTCTGTTGTGGGATATGTCCTAAACCTCAGGACAAGGCTCAGGGAACTCATGAGCTTGGCCCAGGAAAACCTGGCAGAAGCCCAACAGCAGAACAAGGTCTAGTATGACAGGAATGTTTGAGGTACAGAATATGCTGTGGGGCAACAAGTTATGGTTCTCTTTTCTTGTCAGACGCAACAAGCTGCAGGCAGCTTGGGAGGGACCCTTCAAGTGGTAAGGAAGGTCACTGATGTTAACTACATGGTAGAACTGCTAGGCAGGGGCAGAAACTGTACCATGTTAACATGATGAAACCTTACCATGAGAGGGAGGCCCTGGTGCTAAGTATTTGCAGTAGAAGGCAGGAGGAGTCCGAGGGGGATCTATGGCTACAGCAAGCCAGCCAGCCAGCCAGCAAAATCCCAAGTTACTATAGTGGAGCCTAGGGTTGCAGGCATATGACAGGACAGTGCAGCACTGTACTGGGATCAACAATGAAAAGGCAGCTGGAATCTGAAGGCAGGAAACTGGGTTAGGTATTCCCAGAGAGGCTCATCCCTCTCAAGCAACGTTTATCACTTGAAAAACTAGCTTGAGGCTTCGAATGGGGGGGGGTGAGTATGACAAAAGGAGATGCTGACAGCCCAGCTAGCTGGAATTGTGTAAATTATATGCCACTGGTGAATATTGAAATGATTTATACAAGATGCTTGTGTTACAAATGTATTAGAACTGTATGTCATGTGTATATCAAACTGCTTGTACAGATGCGCATGTTGAAAAGGGTATTTACAGAGTGCTGTATGAAATGTAGCCACACTGTGCTCTATTGGAAGAGAACAAAAATGTACCTGCACTATTGCAATTGCTTAGATGTATATATTTTAACAGTGGAAACTAGAATATGGGAGGTTAAACTTCAGAAAAATAATTGAAATTAAATTACTTCATGGCTAGGCCATAGAAGACGGTATCTTTTCATTTTCAATACGGCAAAAGACACAATGTCTGTACTAGGAAACTTTCTGTATTGTCTTTAGGAAGAACACACCACAGCAGGAAACTGTAAGAAAAAGCTTTACTGGTGTATCCGGTACCTCAGATTTTCCCATAATTAAGAGGCACATGGGGCAGACTAAGAGGGCAGTGAAAAAAACGAATAATGGAACATCTAGATGACATCAGAAGATGTAGGATGAAGAGCCCTGTTGCAGAACATTTTGTTAGATACAATGAGGGTACAGACACATCCCTTTTTTGTGTGTTGGCTAAGCTCAGTCAATGTCAAGGGGATGAATTTATAAACAAACTAACATGGTTAGAAACTAAATGTATTATTAATTTTGGTACCCTTTGCCCAAGGGGATTAAATCTTGATATTCATTTTAATGTAGGGCAGGGGTAGAGAAAATTAGTAATGTACATGATTTCTGTGTGGAGTTTTCATTTAGTTCAAGTATTTTCCAATATGCACTGCACTGGCACTTTCTGATATTTAAGTTTTTTATTAGTCATTATTTAAAATATACGTTCATGATGCACAATATTAGAGAGGTAGTAATATAGAAGTATAGAATAATATATATGCCAAGAATGAAACATCATGTAGTCCAGATATTTTAAAGCAGAGCACTTTAAAGAAAATGTAGTGTTTATTTACCAAATGGGATAAAGAACAGTAATTTAGATGTAATTCATAAGTAATTAGATTTAATGAGGAATAATTAAAGTTATCTGAGTTTAATTATTCAATTATTTAAATGTATTAGTATATAATGGTGAGCTGCATGTGTGAAAAATATTCCTTGAAGGCATAAGCCGAGGTACCGAATACACCAGTAAAGCTTTTTCTTACAGTTTCCCGGTGTGGTGTAGTGTGTTCTTTCAAATTTCGTTTTTGTGGTGTGTATTTATGTATTGTCTTTAGGGTCAAGTAATTACTAGTCTTGAAAGCATGAAGGAGTGCAATTGTTTTATGATTTCCAGCATCTGCCAGAGATCTGAGGAGAAGTCCTTATCCGTATATTTTTACAGGCAGATGCTAAATACTGCCAGATTCATCAATGGTTGTTTGGCCTGGAAACTAGCAGTCAAATGAAAAGAAATGATGTCATTCTGCAAGTTATCCCAGCAGTAATATTTGTGATATTAATTTGAAAAGTCTCTGAGACAGAACATTCTGCATTCTGTCTTGAACCTGACAACTAGAAGATCCATTTGTCATGAAAGGAGATACAGCCAGCCCAGCTACCTGGAATTTTGTAAATAATTATATGCCATTTGTGAATATCAACATGCTTTATATAGAAGTGTGACAAAGAGAGATACTGCCAGCACAGCTGTCTGGAATTTTGTAAATGGTTATGTGTCATTTGTGAATGCCGACATGCAGCATGAAATATGTTTGCGTAACAACTGTATTAGAACTGTAAGTTATGTGTATATCAAATTGCTGGTACAGAAGTTTGTGTTAAAAAGGTATTTTACAAAGTGTTGAGCTTAAAGATGTATCTACAGTGTACCCTACTGGAAAAGAACATAAATGTACATACGGTATTGTAACTGTTTAAATGTTATATATTTTAACAATGGAAACTGGAACACAGGAGTTTATCTTCAGAAAAATAGTTGAAATTAAATCACTTTATGGCTTGGCCAAAAAAATAAAAGATGTTATCTTTCAGTTTCAGTGCAACAGGAGACATGCCTGTACTAGAGAAGTTTTTTATATCGTCTTTAAATGTGGAGGAATGTAAATTACTTTACGACTTCCGCCATTGGCCAAAAGAACTGAGGTGTATGCATTTTCACAGGTAGATGCTAAATGCTATCACAGCTGCATCAATGTTTGTTTGAGCCTGTGAGCTGAAGTCAGATGACAAGAATGCAAGCTATCCCAGCAGTAATATTTGAAACATTAATTTAAGAACTCTCTTGAGAAAGAGACTGAGCATTCTGTATTTTGTCTTTGACCTGAAAAGATCCATTCACCACACATCTGCCTTGCTATGAGTAAGTCAGTCTAGGGTACAGTATAATTCTTTTAGATACAGTCAGGAATATAGTGAAGCATAGCTTAGATATTTTCTTTATTTATTTAAGACTGCCCTGCAATGTTGTTTTAAATATTTCCTGTGATTTTGAACTCTGATGTTTCTGTGGTTATATACAGAGTATTTCCCTATTCTTTTATTATTTATTTATTATTAAATATGTTTAAACCTTTTATTATGGCTGATATTTGTGAGACATATTTAAGTTCTGAGATTACTTGCATATTTATTTGGTGACACTGTGGGCCACTCCTAATAGCTTTGCTCTTGGTCAAACTACCATTTGCATTGATAGCAACAGTAGACAGTAAGATTGGACACCCTTTGTTAAGGGCCTTAAAGTAGCTGATAAAGAGTTGTCTGGTGGCAGTAATAACTACCTTATAGTCTGGGCAGAAGGGGGCATAGCTAGGAAACCTGTGCCAGCCTTTTCCAGGTGCGCGAGCGTGTGTGTGTGTGTGTCTGTGCATGTGTATGTGTATAAACCAAACCTCAGAATGTGTGTCAGCTACTTGGGCAGGGACATGAAGCACTGGTTGGACAGTGAGGGCGCTAGAGGTCTTGGCTTGACCACTTGGCTGAAATCCTCAATTCTATAACTGTGTCAGTGGGGAGTCTTACTGGGGATCTGGAGAAAGAGGGAGAAACCAGCCCTGGACTGACTGTGGTATCTGTGTGCTCTTAAGGGAAATTGCACTTAATGCAGAGAGATGCATCTGGAAATACTGTGCGTGTACTTGTCATCCTCCCAATGTATGTCCCCCACTGGTGCTAGTGGTGAAGATTGAGGCCTCTTGATTACTGGGTCAGAGGTGGGGCATCACATATATTGGTTGGCAGTGGTCGGATCACCACATCACATACTAGGATTCTGTGGTGTGGATACTGAACTCCTGTAGCCTGTAAACTGTGGGGCGACACACCATTCACTGCATCTGCCTTGCTCTAATGAAGTAAGTTACTAGGGAATAGTAATTCTTTTAGACACAGTTGGAAATATAGTAAAGCTTAGTTTAGATATTTTTCTTTATTTGACACTGTCCTGCAATGTTGTTTTAAATATTTCCTGTTGTTTTGAACTCTGACGTCACTGTAAATATAGATCTAGTATTGTCTTGCTCATTTATTATTATATATATACATTTAAACCTGTCATTGTGGCTGATCTGTCTAGAGTTATTTAAGTTTTGAGAGTACTTGCACATTTATTTGGTGACGCTGTGTGGGCCACTCATAACAGCCTTGCTCTTGGTCAAACTACCATTTGTGTTAATATTAATATTACACAGTAGGATTAGACACCCTTTGTTAAGGGCCTTAAAGTAGTTGATAAGGAGTGACTGGTGGCAGTAATAACTACCTTACAGTCTGGGCAGAAGGGGGCATAATTAGTAAACCTGTGCCAGCTTTCCCAGGTCTGTGTGTGTGTAAAGGAAACCTCAAAGTGTGTGCGTGTGTGTGTCAGCTACTTGGGCAGGGACACAAAGCACTGGTTGGACAGAGAGGGTGCAAGAGGTCTTAGCCTGGTTACTCAGCTGAGATCTCAATTTTACAGCTATGCCAGTGTGGAGTCTTATTGGGGATCTGGAGAAAGGGTAAGAAACCAGCCCTGGACTGACTAAGGTCTCTATGTGCTCTTAAGGGAAATTGCACTTCATGCAGAGAGCTGCATCTGGAAATACTGTGTGTGTACTTGCTATTCTCCAGTGAACATCTCCCACTATTGCCAGTGGTGAGGACTGAGGCTCCTTGATTACTGGTTGGCAGTGGTGCGATCACTACATCACAAGACCCATCACTGAATACAATGCATCCTTTAGTATGTATAAATCAAAGGATACTGCTCAACTAGAAAGGCCCCAAAGATACCTTATCAAGAAAATCAAAGGGGCTAAATCTTTCAACTGTTGTGCTCAGCAGCCTACACACTCCACCAAAGTGACCTGTGTATTGCTTTTAAAGTTAAGTAAGACGCAGTCCTATTTTATATGCTCTTTCTTTGCAAAACCAGCAGCTCTACAAGCACCTGTGCTAGGGATCTAAAATCTACACCAATACTTAAAACAAGACTCACAGGAGAGATGCGCTATTATCTCTCTCTATGCATTCCCAGCCTACAGGTCAAACAAAGTACTACACTGACTACCTTTAAGACTAGTGCCGATGACTAGATGGGTACACAAATTTATAGCAGGACTGTCATTTACAGCCCTGCACAACTTGGGAGGTAAGCGTTACTAAGTGCTTGGAAAGGGAGGCATGAACTTCTAAGTATCTCTACTTAAAGGTGCATATGCGTAGGCATCTTACACTTACCTAGTACTGTTTCCATGTTTCCTTGTGAAACTGAGCACAGGAGATGGGATGTATAGAGGAAGAACAGACTGGACCCAAACAGATTTGAGGAATCATTTTATCTTTCTTGTATGTAGCCTTGCAAATGGAATCTTGACACTAGACGATGTAATGAATCCGAAAAATCCCATAAATTCTATTGCAATAGGCATTTTTGTTGAGAAAGACTGAGAAAGTGATAATGATGAAAAAGCATTTTTCCCTAGAAGAAGAAACGCTGTGATAATAGAAGTGTACAGAAGCCATACTAGGAAAACTATCCTATTAGAGGGAATAAAGGATGACTAAGCTTATTGTAAAGCACAGGTTACTGAAAAGATTGATGGTGAATTGTAAGGAAGTCAAAAGTGCCTTAACTGGAAGATGCTGAAACCAGTCAATCATACAGTTAAGGTTACATATGTTTGTCTTGAAGTTTGCAATGAGCTAAGAATGGGGCAAGGCACATCGTGAAGACTCTTGGGATAATAACAGTAGAGAAAAGTACAGTTTTGTACCTACCATAAATGTAGATGTTCGAGTGTACACCCTGCTGCAGTCATCACACTAGGGTTATCTTGTCGTCAGGCGGTGCCGCAGTCGGCCCGAATTCCAAAGTCTTGGTCCGGCGTCGGTTGCTGTCACTTCTTCCCTGACGTCAGTGCGCCAGAGGTATATAAGAGGCATCCAATGCCATTTTCTTCAGTTTTTCTTGCCCCAGATGTCAGGTGCCCCCCCAAAAGGTGGTCAGTAGATAGTACCAATAATAAAAGTTTAGCACAAACAAAACATACGTCCATCTATAAGCAAATACACCACAAAGGTTGTATCAGATTTTAAGGTATAGAAAGGTTTCAGTTAGGTCAGAGGGGATGGAGGGAGGGTAACTTGGACTGCAGCAGGGTGTACACTCGAACATCTACATTTATGGTAGGTACAAAACTGTACTATGTTCATCGTGTTACCCTGCTGCAGTCATCACACTTGGGTTGAATCCCAAAGCTAAGGATGGGAGGTAGAGTCAAACAGGGTTAGAGGAGGCTAGAAGGCCCTGCAAAACTGCAGTGGCGAAGCCAGCTCTAGTCTTAGAGTAAAGTGGTAAGTGATAGTGTTTGGTGAAGGTGTGTACTGAACTCCAAGTTGCATCTTCCAGAATATCCTTGGTTGGCACCCCCCTGAGGAAGGCTGTAGATGTAGCTGCTGCCCTGGTGGAGTGGGGCCTTATGCTAGCAGGAACTGGCTTTCCATGATGGGTGTAGCAAAAACGTATGCAATGTCCTATCCATTTGGAAATGGTCTGTTTTGAGATAGCCATTCCTTGTGATGCTGTAGCATAGGATACTAAAAGCCGGTCAGATTTTCTGAAAACCTTAGTTTTATCCAAGTAGTAACGTAGTTGCCTGTGAATGTCCAAGGAGTGCAGGAGTATTTCTCCTTTGTTCTGTGGATTTGGGAAGAAGGTGGGCAAATGGATGGTTTGATTTAGAGCCACACTGGACACCACCTTTGGCATAAAGGAGGAGTTAGTTCATAGAGAATCTCTGTCTTGATGAAAAATGAGGAAAGGCTCTACTGCCATTAGTGCCTGTAACTCTGAGACTCTTCTGGCTGAAGTAATTGCTAGCAGCAGGGCAGTCTTCCATGATATAAACTTTAAATCAGCTGAGAAAGCTGTCTCAAAAGGTGGCAGCGTAAGTTTTTCCAGAACAAAGTTGAGGTCCCAAGTTGGTGTTGGTGCTCTGAGGTACTGCCTTAGACGTGGATGTGAAAATAAGGGAGGATCCGTGTTGTAGTGAGCTGCAATAGCTGAGGCGTGGATTTTAATAGATGAAAAAGAAAGTCCTTTGTGTAACATCTCAGTTAAATATTGTAGAATCTGAGGTATGTCCGGCTCAAGGGGATTTTGGCCTTATAGCTTGGTTCCAGGTGCAAAATCTTTTCCATTTGTCTGAGTAGGCTTTCCTGGTGCTGGGCCTCCTGGCCTCCAGAATGACATCCATAACAGCTTGTGAAAGAGGAGCTGGCTGGTTGCTTAGGTGATTTGCCATGCAGCCAAATTTAAGGTTGTGAGCTGGCTGTGTAGAATCTGACTGTCTTGCTGTGTGAGCAGAGGAGGAATTTGTGGTAAAATCAATGGTGGGCCGTGGGCCATGTTCCTTAGTAGTGGGTACCAGTGCTGGCGTGGCCAATCTGGGGCAATGAGTATCATGCGGGGTCTCTCCATTCTGACTTTCAGCAGCACCTTTGTGAGAAGGGGCAATGGAGGAAAGGCATATACTGTCAACATTTTCCAACTGAATGAGAGTGTGTCCACTTTCCAAGCTTGATGGTGAAATGTCCTTGTGCAAAATTTTGATAGCTGATAGTTTTGGGGGTTGGCAAACAGGTCTATGTCTGGGCGCCCCCATTTTTGAGTTATCATTGCAAATACTTGTGGATCCAGTTTCCACTCGTGGGGATCCATGATGTTCCTGCTTAGGTCGTCTGCCAATGTGTTCTTTTTTCCTGGCAAGAATTGTGCTTGTAATTGAACTTGGTAAGCCAGTGCTGTGTTCCACAAGGTCATTGCTTGCCTGCATAGAGGGTAGGAGTGTGTACCCCCTTGCTTGTTTATGTACCACATTACTGTGGTGTTGTCTGTCCTTATTGTAAGCTGTCCTGGAAGCAAGAGGTCCTTGAAGGCTGTCAGAGCATTCTGTACAGCTAGCATTTCTTTTTGATTGATGTGCAGATTTCTTTGATCTGTAGTCCATATGCCTTGAACGCACTGCCCTGCCATGTGTGCCCCCCAGGCATAGTCCGATGCATCTGTTGTCACAGTTTGCCTGGCTGGGGGTAAGGTGAAAGGCTGACCCTTGTTGAGGTGACATGCCTGTGACCACCATAGAAACTCCTGTTGAAGGCAGGGAATGACAGGTATCATTGTTTCCAAGCTGTGGCTGTGTTGTGTCCATAAGCTTTTCAGGTACCACTATAATTTCCTCATATGCAGTTTTGCAAATGGTATTAGTAGTATGCAAGATGCCATGAAGCCCAAGGCCTGCAGAATTTTTCTTGCAGGGAGTTGGATCTTTGTTGCCATTATTTTGAAGTATTGAGTTAGTTGTAGTTGTTTGTCTGGCGTCAGATAAGCCATCTGGGCCGTTGTATTCAAGCTGGCACCCAGGAATGTCATATTTTGTGAGGGCACTAGTTTTGATATCTTTTCGTTTACTGTGTACCCTAGGCAACTTAGAAGGTGTTTTACAAACGCCAGATGTTGTAAGAGAATGTCCTTGCTTTCTGCTTGGATGAGGCAGTCGTCCAGGTATGGGTATATTTGAATTCCTCTTTGTCTGCAGTAGGCAATTACTGGTGCCAGGCATTTTGTGAACACCCTGGGCGCAGTAGATAAGCCAAAGGGCAGTGCAGAGAATTGGTAGTGGGTTGAACCTGCAATGAAACTGAGGTATCTTCTGCAATTTTGTCTGATAGGGACATGCAGGTATGCCTCCTTTAGGTCCAACGTTACTAGCCAAGCCTTCTTGCCCAACATGGGAAGAAGCTGCTGTAGTGTTAGCATCTTGAATTTGGGTACTTGCAAGTAGGTGTTTAGAATTGAAAGGTCCAGAATGGGTCTCCATGCATTGTCCTTTCTGGGGACTAGAAAGAGCCTTGAGTAAAATCCTTGGCCTTGCTCCTGTGTAGGTACCAGCTGAATGGCTCTCATGTCCATGAGAGCTGTAATTTGTTTTTGTGCCTCTGCCCATTGATTTTGTGGCAGGTTTGGCATTCCTTTTATCCTTGGCAAGGTGTGGAAATAGAATCTGTATCCTTGTGAGATAATGTCTAGGACCCATTTGTCCTTTGTGATGATGCGCCAGTTGTCTGTAAAAAGTGCTAATTTTCCTCCCAAGGGAGCTGCCAAGAGAGCTTTGCTTGGCAGTTTGAGGTTTAAGTCATTGTGTTTGTCTTCTAGTAGTTTGGGGCCTGTCTTCTCCTCCCTTCTGTGTTGCAGTGCCCCATTGGCGAGGTTTGTAAGGGATTTGTGCTTGACCTCTGCCCCTTGGGCATCTGTATTTACCCCTCTGTGGTCTGTCAGAAGCTGGAAAGGACCAATTCTTTGTTGGCCAATTTCTGCTGAAGCATGGGGGTTGTACCTGTAAGAAATCTTTGACCGTCTGCATAGATTTTTGCCTTATCCTCCATTTTCTTTAAAACCTCTTCTGCTTTAACCCCAAATAAGACATCCTGCTGTAAGGGTACATCTAATAACTTTGCTTTAACATGATCAGGCAGAGTTTGTTCCTTTAACCAAGCATCCCTACGTATAACAGACCCAGTAACAGCTGCTCTACAGGAAGCTTCCAAGGAATCAAATCCACATTGTAAAGTATGTTTGCCCACCTGTTCAGCAGCATGCAATAGATCCTGCATTTCCTTGAATTCAGACTGTGCTCATCTTTTGTTTTAATTGAGCCATTAGGAATTGCTGGTATTTCAGCATGTGAAATTGACAATTTAGTGCTCTCACAGCTAGACTAGCTGAGGTGTAAACCTTCTTCCCCCACCTATATAGTGCTCTGGAGACCCTTTCAGAGGGTACAGGATTTTTAGCCATAGAAGCCTTAGCCCGTTTGGGACCCTGGGAGATTGTCTCTGGGTCAGCAACAGGGCTTTTGTAAAGGAATTTGTGTGAGTCAGGCACTCTATAATATCTGTCTGGTTTGGCTGGAGCAGGAGGCAGAGAATCTGGATTTAGACTAGATTCTAAGTAAACATTATCCACAATGTCTAAAACTGGAGGGATAGCAAGTGGTCTGTGCTGGGGGAGTAAAAGAAACTCTCTGAGCCTTTTCTTTGAGTCGGAGTAGTCCTGACCTTCCCAGTGGAAATGTTCCCTCATGGTATGTAAGGTTTCCCCAAAGGAATAGTCTTCAGGGGGAGAAGCTCAGGGAATGGAATCTTCAGCATCAGAATCTTCATAAGGGGGAAAAGGAGTAATCCTGTTCCTCAGAGGAGTCTGAGGAAACAGACACTTGATAAGAGGAGGCATAATCCTCCTTTTGTCTGGGGGGGGGGTTGGGAACCCCTGATCAAAGAAATCAAATCTTCAGCCATTTTAAGCATCTGTTTCTTAGGCATGGGGCCTTGTACTGGAGACTGATGTGCAGTCTTTTTTGGTTTTAGAGGAGTCTTAAGCTTAGCATAAGATTTTATGGTGAGAGTAGTCGGTCTGAAGACACCCTCTGTGACCAAAGGTGTTTCCACAGCACCGGCTTCTCCTTCTGCAATGTTGTCGGTAGGGCCTAAAGAAAATGGCTGCATCGGCCTAGTACTCTCTGCTTGAGAATCCGAAGCGGTCTGGGGTTCCAATTCTGCGGTCGTCAGGGGCTGCGTAGGCGCCTCACTGAAAACTGGAGAACCGGCGACCAGCCCAGCCGAGGCCTCAGAGTCTGGCTTGGATCTAGGCTGCCTGTCTTTATCTTTGCATTTTTTATGCACGCCGGTAGTCAGTTGCTCCGACGGCATAGTGTAATTAAATTTCCTACCGAAGTAGTGTCGTGCGAAATCAAAGCGTCGCTTTATAGTTCGCTTATTGAACCTAGCACAAAACAGACAACCAGTGACGTTGTGGTCTGGGCCTAGGCAAGGTATACAATAGGAATGAAAGTCCTTATGAGGTATTTGCTTCCCACAAGAAATGCAACTGTTAACTTTTTCTGACATCGGACTGAAGCAAGAAAAGGTTCCCCAACGGGGTACTTAGCTTTGAAGACTTCAGACTGAAATTCGATTCGAAAATCTCAAGTGTCGGCCGACCGGCACTTGCAAACTGCTTCTGCTTTGGGCACCGCGCGGCAAGAAAGACTGAAGGAAATGGCATCGGATGCCTCTTATATACCCCTGGTGCACTGACGTCAGGGAAGAAGCGACAGCAACTGACGCCGGACCAAGACTTTGGAATTTGGGCCAACTGCGGGACCGCCTGACGACAGGATAACCCTAGTGTGATGACTTCAGCAGAGTAACATGATGAACATCCAAGGTGTAAAGAAGTAAACTGAAAATGCAACACCAAAGCACAGAATTTAAAAAGGATCTGTGTTTTTGTGAATGGGAATGTGTAGATAAGCATCTTTCAGGTCCAGTGTGACCAGGAATGCATGGATTAACATGAGAGTAGAGACAGTTTGCACAATCAGCAGTTTGAAATTTGCAATGAAAAGAAAGGTGTTCAGTTTGTAAAGGTTTAAAATGTATAGCCAAGTGCCTTCTTTTATAGAAACCAGACAAGTCCATTTTCTCCATTGCAGGGGTGGGTGGATACTAGTTCTCAGACTCCCCTGAGATAGAAGTTCTGAAATGATCTGAAGCAGCAGGTGTAGTTGGTCTCTTGGAGGCAGAGGAACTCCATATGGAAGAGGGTAGGATGCTCACTGACGTAAGTAACCATGCTCCGTATTGATTCTGACTAAAAGTTGTGGGAGAAGAAATTTCTGAGGTATAATCCAATCTTTTCTCATCAGCTACCGCCAGCCTGAAGTTACCGATTTCTAAGCCAGAAAATACAGAGGAAGATTCCCTGAAATTTTTGGAAGATGGCTGGGATGGAGGGGGGGGGGCAGGAGGCAAGAATAGTCATAGTTTTTTTTTTCTTTTGGAAAAGAGGATCCTTGAGACCAATCCACTTTCTTTAGTGTCTCCTTGCGACTTATTTTTAAACTTTAGCTTGGAAGATTTTTGCTGGCCTGATTTAAAGGGTTTTTGAAAAATGGCTTTGCACTGCTGGGATAGCTTATTTGGTATTTTGGGATAAGTGATACAATTGCTTAACCCTCTACATTAACTTGCTTCTCTGTTCTACTTTTCTTTTTTAAGAACCTTAGCAGAGGTTACCAAATAAAAGGTCTTTCCAGAAGGGAACTTAAGAGTTGGGTCTTTATGTCCTCTGGAAAATTATGAAGTCTTACCCATGCATTTCTTCTCATGATGGCTCCAGTAGCAGCAGCCCTGGAGACAGCATCATAAATGCGTTTAGTAATTTGGGAAGCAGAATTGACCATTTCCAAAAGACTGGATTTAACCTCAGAGTTAGGGAGGTTGGCCAGATTGTTGCATATTTGCAAATATGGACAAAAGGTAGCATGACATATGGGTTTGACAATTTACTGCCCTAAAGACCAAAATAGAGGAAGTGTAAACCTTTTTGCCAAACCTACCTTAAAAGCATGACTATCCTTGTCATTAGTGATATGGTTAGCAGAAGAAAACAAGTTTTAGTACCTCCCTCTGCATTTAATGAAATAATGACAAGGTCTGCAGAAAGGGGGTTTTACAGAGATACTTGTGGGTATCTGGTACTCTATAGAACCTATCCAGATTCTTTGAAGGTGGGGGTTGAGAATATGGGGGTAATGGTTTTGCAAGCAAATGCATCCTGGAAAACACCTACAACTGGCGGGATGGCCCCAGGTATAGCAGAATCCATGCAGAGGAGCATGTAATACCCGTTTTGAGACTCCAAAACATCTTTTCCTTCCCTTTTAAAGAAATCTTTCATTTTTGAAATATCTCCAAAATAGATTTCCTTATTTGGGGAATCTGAGGAAAAGGTATTCTCAGATTCTGAATCCTAGGTTGTGGAAGGAAAAATTTATGAGGTATAATCTAATACTTTCTGCTCAGATCAGACAAAGAGTTTCTTTCTCAGAGGAAGAGTACTCGCTTCTTCTTAAATGGAGTGCAAGAGGAAGAGGATGGGAAACAGGGCAGAAAGGACTGCGACAGCCTTGAATAAACATTGCACAAAATTAAAATAATCAACCTTAGTTTTTTTTTTTTTTTTTTTTTTTGAGAAGAGGGAGAAGGAGGAGACAAGTGTTCAATCTTCTTAGGAGTATCCAGGTGCATGGTCTTTGGAGTCAAAGCCACAGGCTGGACCTCCGTTAGCAACCAATTGTCTTTCCTCACCAGTACCTGATGTATGCCTCAACTCACCCTCAGAAAAAATAATGCATAGTTCTCCCTTCCAGGCAGACTTCAGCAGACAAATGTTCAGTTGGGATGTGCGAGAATTTCAGGCCATAATGAGCGGACAGGTGATCCGCTGTGGCAACCCCTAACCGGGAAAAGCCGAAAGAAGAAGAAGAATGGCTTCTGAAGGGGACATACTAGATGGCCCACAAGAAGCAGACTGCACAGGAGAAGTGGACATACAGGTTCCATCTCTCACCAATCTTGTCTGGGGGGGTCCAATGCTGGGGAATCCACTGACATGTTTGCAAGTGCCAAGTCTCTCAGACATCTACTTTCTAGAAATACTTTGAGGGAATTAAGCCTGTTCTTGAATGTTTTTGAGTAAATGACAGGTAAGTAGGCCATGACCTAATGTGTGCTACACCCAAACAGAAAGCACAAAAGTAGTGAATATCTTTATAATGGATTTCTTGTTCACAAATACTCTTCCCCTTTCTGATAGGCATATGACAAGATTTTATGTAAATCTTTGGACAGGAAGGAAGAGTCCCCAAAGGAGTTCTTATATGCCTGATGTCTGAGTAGCTGAAGCTAATAACCGGTGCTACAAAAGTTGCAAAGCTGATGAAAGTTAGTATGACTGTACTAATGTTTTCGTGTGTCCGTACATCCCACTTATACCAGCATGTCCTTTCATGCTAAGGGTGGACAAGCAGCCTGAACCTTTATAGACTAGTCAGATGTATAGCATCCTTGGTAGGATATATTCCATATTACAATGGCCACAGCAACAGTGATCTAATGAAACATATCTGCTGTGTCCTAGCTCCTGTCACAATTCAGAAACATTTAACCCCTTTTAACTGTAAGAATGCTGCACAAATGTGTGCTTCCTGGCCCAAGATATAGAACTTCTAAACTTAAAACAATGGAGTACAACAGTTCAATAAATTAAGTGAAGATGTGTAAGTATACAAACAATACACCAAAAGCAAATTAAAAATATTCACATAGTCTTTCCTGTCAGGTTCCACTATCAAATCTCTACCATTTTTTTCTTACCTTAAATAAAAATTCTGTTTTTTCTTCAGCTTCTCACACAATTAAGAAAGTGTTATTCCTTCTGACACACACACAAATGTTTGCTTCCAGGTCCTAATCTACAACTTTTAAAATTCTAAGTCAGAAAATCTACATTTTCCATAATACTTTATTAAAACAGAAAAAATCTAAGCACAGAAACTCAGAAATTAAAAATATTCACATAGCAGTAGTGCTGCTTTGCAGTAAGAAGAAAAGTAACCAGCATCTGAATGTAAGAGCTTTATACAAAACAAGAAACACATTTTGAACTATTGAGCCAAGTATTACAGCTTTTCATACATCATTTATAGCAACACTGACAATATTCAGTGACAAACACCTAAATTACGACAGTCTGCACATTACTACTATTTACAAAACATAGACAATTTTGCCTGTACTTTGATTATCTTTTTTTTTTAACAAATGTGAAATAAAAGTGATGTAACTCTACCCATATCTTTCTTCATTATGTTGTAGAACACACCACCATTCTGGAACAAGTAAGGTAGCTTCTTTGCGTAGGACCATACATCTTCTCCTACCAAATGGAAAGAAAGCAAAAAATATATTACTCTCTTACTCATGGGTGTATATACCACTCATTTCACTTCATCATGCAACAAAACAGTTCATTAAAAGATACATGTGCACTTTGTATAAAATGTGCTTTACTTGCAAAATTAAAGCACTAAAACAGCTCTTCGTTTAAATTAATAAAAGGCTACAGATTTCAGTACCTTAAGCTCAATTCAGCATGAAAAGAAAACAGTACGAGTTCTTTCATTTGCTAGTAGATTAAAACTTGCCAAATTATCATTTTAAGACAAATCCTGACTACATACTTTCATCCACCAACACAATACAGATATTAAGTCAGCAGTTTACCAGTGAGAAGGCCTTCTGCAGTAGGTAAATACTGGAGTATTTTCTTCTTACCATCTTTGCAACACTATTTTCCTGCTCTCACTAGTGCAAGCACCTCCTGGTCATGCTTAGCATGGTGTCAAATCACATGTCAGACTACAATGGCCTTTTTCAGTCCCTGTACCACTTAAAAGAATACATTTGTGTACCTACCATAAATGTAGATGTTCTAGTGCATTCATTACAATTGGGTTATCCTGCTGGCAGGCTACCCGCAGTCGGCCTGAATTCCAAAGTCCTGGTCCGGCGTCGGTTGCTGTTGCCTCCTCCATGAAGTCAGTGCGGCAGGGGTATAAAAGATGCAGCCGACGCCATTTTTTTCAGTTTTTCTTGCCCCAGATGTCAGGTGCCCCCAAAAGGGTAGTCTAATTTATGCCAATAAACACACATGCAGTAAAGTAAAACTCTACCTTCATCTACAAGCAAATACATCACATAGGTTGTATAGAATAGAGAAGTACAGATTAGACCCAGCAAAGGAAAGGGGGATGGTGGGTGGGTAACCTGGACTGCAACAGTGAATACACTCGAACATCTACATTTATGGTAGGTACACAACTGTACTATGTTCGTGTTTCACTGTTGCAGTCATTACAATTGGGTTGAATCCCAAAGCTTTGGTTGGGCGGCTGGGGCTAAATAGGATTATGAGAGGCAATGAGGCCCTGCAGAACTGCAGTGGCAAAGCCTGCTCTAGATTTAGAGTAGATAGGTAAGTGATAGTGCTTTGTAAAAGTGTGCACTGAACTCCAAGTTGCAGCCTCGAAGATGTCTTTGGTTGATACTCCTCTGAGGAAGGCTGCTGAAGTGGCTGCTGCTCTGGTTGAATGTGGCCTAATGCCCTTAGGTACTGATTTGCCATGCTGTGAATAGCAGAAACGAATGCAGTGGCCTATCCATTTTGAAATAGTCTGCTTTGAGATAGCCTTTCCTTGTGATCCTGCAGCATATGCCACTAGAAGTTTTTCAGTTTTTCTGAAAGCTTTGTTCCTGTCCAAGTAGAAACGTAGCTGCCTGTGAATGTCCAAAGAATGCAGAAGTCTCTCACCCTTATTCTGTGGGTTTGGATAAAACGTAGGCAAATGAATTGTTTGATTCAGGGCCACACTGGACACTACCTTAGGCATAAATGTTGGGTTTGTCCTCAGAGAAACCCTGTCCTGATGGAAAATGATAAAGGGTTCCACAGCCATGAGTGCCTGTAACTGAGACTCGTCTTGCAGAGGTTATTGCTAGGAGCAAAGCTGTTTTCCAAGATAAGAATTTTATATCAGCTGTAGAGGCTGGTTCAAAAGGAGGCAGTGTGAGTTTTTCCAAGACATAATTTAGGTCCCATGCAGGTATTGGTGCTCTCCTTGGGGGTCTTATGTTTTTGGCCCCTCTGAGGTACTGCCTTAGTAATGGGTGAGAGAATAGAGGTGGTTCTGTATTGTAGTGAGCTGAAATGGCAGAGGCATGAATCTTAATAGAGGAAAAGGATAGGCCTTTGGTCCAGCATCTCAGTTAAGTATTGTAAAATCTGAGGAATATTTGGTACAATTGTGTCAATTCCTTGTGCCTGGCTCCAAGCACAAAATCTCTTCCATTTTTCTGCATAAGATTTTCTGGTGCTAGGCCTCCTGGCCTCCAAAATAACATCCATCACTGCTTTAGACAGAGGCGTGTTTTGAATGGTTACATTATCCGCCATGCTGCCAGGTTTAAGGTCCTGAGTTGGCTGTGCAGGATCTGACTGTTTTGTTGAGTCAATAAGTGAGGAATTTGAGGCAATGTCCAGGCTGGGCATTGAGACAAGCTCATTAGGATTGGTTACCAGTGCTGGCGGGGCCAGTCTGGGGCAATCAGTATCATTTTTGGCTTCTCTTGTCTGACCTTTAGGAGTACCTTGGGGAGGAGAGGCAGTGGGGGAAAGGCATATACTGTTAAGTTTTTCCAGCTGAAAGATAGAGCGTCCACTTTCCATGTTAGCTTGTGATAAGTCCTTGTGCAGAATTTCTGTAGTTGGCAGTTGTGAGGCGAGGCAAAGAGGTCTATGTCTGGGCATCCCCATTTCCTTGTTATCATGCTGAAGACTTGTGGATCCAATTTCCACTCGTGGGGATCCATTAGGTTTCTGCTTAGTTCGTCTGCCAGAGAATTTATCCTTCCTGGCAGGTATTGTGCTTGCAGATGTACTTGGTAAGTCAGTGCTGTGTCCCACAAAGTCATGACTAGTCTGCAGAGGGGGTAGGAATGTGCCCCTCCCTGCTTGTTTATGTACCACATGACTGTAGTATTGTCCGTCTATCAATAGCTGTCCTGGATGAAGTAGATCCTTGAAGGCTGTCAGGGCATTTTGAACAGCTAGCATCTCTTTTTGATTGATATGTAGATGCATTTGGCTTGCGGACCATGTGCCCTGAATACATCTTCCTGCCATATGGGTCCCCCAGGCATAATCTGATGCATCTGTTCTTAATGTCTGCCATTACGTTCCATCTGAGTAGGTATCTTCATTTGTCTGCAACCTTTGGGATACGGATCCGAGCCGGCAACTTTTACCACAGCATAGATCCGAGCTCCTAGCTCTGCCCTTTACCCATAATCCCCTGCCAACCCTAACTGACCTCAGATCAAGTTTGCCCGATATAAGCATTGTTATTGTGCCCCGGAAGGGGCTTATCCAAGAAAGATCCTATAGGTCAGGGGGAAGGAGGGGGGGGTGGTTGCAGACAAATGAAGATACCTACTCAGATGGAACGTTATGGTGAGTACATAATTTCTTAATCTGAAGTAGGAACTTCATTTGTCAGCAACCTTTGGGACAGAGTCCCCAGCTACCTGAATCCTGGGTGGCCTTTATGGAAGAACATTCCGGAGCACTGCAGAGCCAAAGGACGCAGTTTGTAATGACCGATAAAGGTATGAGATGAGGCCCAAGTGGCTGCGGAACAAATATCATCTAAGGGAACCCTAGATTTAAAAGCCGCCGAAGTAGCAACGGCCCTAGTAGAATGAGCTCGGACTCCCTGAGGTGCAGGCCTTCCCGAACTCTGATACGCTAAGAGGATACAACTAGCTATCCACCGTGATAGTGTAACTTTAGAAATTGACTTGCCTAAACTTGTTTTGGCAAAGGAGACAAACAACTGGTCAGATTGCCTATGACCAGCAGTTCGATGAATATAAAAACGTAATTGTCTGTGCACATCCAAGGAATGCAGTTTGTACTCTCCTTTGTTCTGGTAATGGGGAAAGAACACGGGAAGATTAATAGACTGATTAATATTAGCTTCCGAAGACACCTTAGGCAGAAAGGACGGATTGATCCTGAGGTAAACTCCATCTGGATGGAAGGTTAAATACAGCGGTTTAACACATAGAGCCTGAAGTTCAGAGACCCTTTTAGCTGAAGTAATGGCCACCAAGAAGGCCGTCTTCCAAGAGAGATATTTAAGATAAACCATGGCCGCCGGCTTGAAAGGGGGGCAAGTCAAGGCTTGGAGAACCAAAGACAAATCCCATGGGGGTACTACCTCCCTGACCGGAGGTCTGAGAAGGAAGGTACCCTTGAGGAAAGCTTTACAAAGCTTGGAAGTAATTAGAGGGCCCGATTCATGCCCTACATGATAATGCGAAATCGCTGCCAGTTGTACCTTGACTGTAGAGCAGCTAGCCCCTTGATGAAAAAGGGTAGTTAAGAAATCCAAAACTGACGTGAGAGGCGCCGTGAAAGGATCCAAGTGATGGTGCTCCGCCCAGATGGAGAAACGTTTCCACTTGCTTCGGTAGACTCCTCTGGTGGAAGGTTTATGTGCTGCTACTAGGATGGCTTTGACTGGTGAGGAGATTCCGGGAGTCCTAATCAGGAGTGGAACTGCAGCAACCAAGCAGTCAGCTTGAGGTTGACCAGGTTGGGGGCCGGAAGACCCAGAGGGTGAGTAATGAGATCCGGGAGTGGATCCAGAATCCATGGTGGATGAATTAGGTGAGACCACAGGTACGGGAACCATGTTTGACGAGGCCAGAATGGGGCAATGAGGATCATTTTGCTCCCCAGCCGACTGGCTTTCTGTAAGAGTTTCAGCATCATGGGCAAAGGAGGGTAAGCGTAAAGGAGACCGGGAGGCCAAGCATGTACTAGAGAGTCTCTCGGGGACTCCCCCTGAGGGGGGATTAGAGCAAAGTAACTGTTGCATTTGGTATTTGAAGGAGAGGCAAAAAGATCGCAACAGGGTTGCCCCCATTGGGCAAATATTTGTTTCGCTACTAGAGGATTGAGAGACCATTCGTACGGAGTCAGAATCGAATGACTGTGCCTGTCTGCTAGGATGTTGGACCATCCCGGAATGTGCGTTGCAATAAGAAAGCGGTTGGTGGAAATCGCCCATTCCCACACTCTCATGGCCTCGCGACAAAGAGGATAAGACCTGGTTCCCCCCTGTTTGTTGATGTACCAGACAACTGACATGTTGTCCGTTTGTACTGCAATCGTCCCAGTCGGAAGAAGGCTGTGAAGTGCCTGCAATGTCAAAAGCACCGCCCTCATCTCTAGGACACTGATATGCAAAGAGGTCTCTGTGTCGTTCCACGTGCCTTGGACCATATTCTGCCTGAATAGTGCCCCCCACCCCAGGCGAGAGGCGTCCGTGGTCACTGTGGCGACGGGGGAAGGCATCGAGAATGGTCGTCCCGTGTGGAGACTCGGAGACCGGAGCCCACCACATGAGCGACCCTCTGCAAGCCCTGCTTAGGTGAATAGGATGGGACAGGGGGTTGTGACACAGGGACCATTGTACTTGCAGGGTCCACTGCAGGACCCTCATATTTAGGCGGAATAGGGGCAGTAGAGGAATAGCTGCTGCCATGGACCCTAGAGCCCTCAGGATCAATTCCGCAGGTGGAGCAGGAAGTATGAGAATGGCCTGGACATGCAACCTCAGGTTCTGAAGCCGATCGGGAGTCAGGAAGGCAAGCATTATCCTGGAATCCAATCTCGCCCCTATGAAATCTATTACCTGTGTAGGGACTAGAGAGGATTTGGTCATGCTGATAGTCAACCCTAGACGTGGAGCAAGGTTGAGGAAATAATCCCTGCCTGAACAGAGCAGATGCCTTGTTGGGGCGATGAGGAGCCAGTCGTCCAGGTACGGAAAGACCTGAATTCCCTGAAGCCTCAGGTGGGCCGCTATGACCGCCAAGACTTTGGTGAACACCCTGGGGGCTGAGGTGAGACTGAAGGGAAGGGCCCTGAACTGAAAGTGACTGGCTCCCAGGAGCGTCTGTCCACTAGGATGTGGTAGTACGCATCCTTGAGGTCTATCGAGCACATCCAATCGTTCTCTCATAATAGGGGGAGAATAGATTGTAAGGTGACCATTCAGAACTTTTCTTTGGGTACTGCCAGGTTCAGGAGAGAGAGCTCGAGAATGGATCTCAAGTCCCCCGTCTTTTTTGGCACCAGAAAGAACCTGGAGTAAAACTCCGATCTGAACTGATCTGGGGGGACAGGTTGGATGGCTCTTTTTTGCAAAAGCTGCTGAATTTCTGTAGCAGCTGCCTCCCTTTGATTGGGTTGTACGTCGGGGAGACTTTTGGTTTTGGGGGTTACAATAAAAGGAATTTGGTAACCTCTGGATATGATGCGAAGCACCCAGTGATCTGTTGTTATGGACTCCCACATTGCTAGGCGCTTCGAAAGACGCCCCCCCCCCCCGACTGCCTCCAGAGTGGAGCAGCCGGGCAACCCCTCAGGGGTTCTGCGTGGGCCTCTCAGAGAAGGGTTCTCTGGACCCAAAGTTTCTGGGACCCCCTCTGCCTCTTGGGCGGCGTCCTCCCTGTCCTCCTCTGCCACGGGAGGACTGGTTGTCTGGAGCAGATTGGGACTGATGCGATTTTCGGAACCACATCTTCTTCTGACCCTTTTGGTTCTTAGAAAAGGATCCTGACCAGAGGGTGGGAGGCAGGGGTGGCTACCACCGAGGGCTGGGTAGCGGCCACCGAAGAACCGGAGGCCAGAGCCGAGTCCGGGGGCAAAAGGCCCGCCAGGATCAGCTTCGACCTCCGGTCCTTAAGTGCCCTGGGGTTGAACGCTGCACAAATCGTGCATCCCGAAGAGAGGTGTTCAACCCCAGAGACTTACCGGGTGTGGCCATCCGCCAGTGAAAGCTTATGGCCACACTCGGTGCATTTTGAAAAGATGGCTTTAGGGGCCTCCGACATGTTGAACAGAAAAACACACTCACTAGGCCCCTACACACACCACAAACACACACTACGAACCAGCGAGGGTAGGGAGGAAAACATTTTACAAAAAAAGATATATAAGAGGGAACCTAAACAATCTTACACACACACACACAAGAGAAGGTACAAATTCCCTGAACTACCAGGAGCTCGAAATCCAGTTTGAAGCGCGGCAAACTAGATCTGGGGTCAGTTAGGGTTGGCAGGGGATTATGGGTAAAGGGAGGAGCTAGGAGCTCGGATCTATGCTGTAGTAAAAGTTGCCGGATCGGATCCGTATCCCAAAGGTTGCTGACAAATGAAGTTCCTACTTCAGATTTATTGTTTCCAGGCTGTGGCAATGTTGAGCCCAAACACTTTTTAGATACCATTGTAGTTTCCTCATATGCAGTCTTGCATATGGAATTAGCAGTATGCAGGATGCCATGAAGCCCAAAGCCTGCAGAATTTTTCTTGCAGTTAACTGGGTCTTTGTTTCCAACATTCTGAAATAAGTAGTCAGTTGTCTTTGTTTGTCTGGCATGAGATAAGCCATTTGGGCAGTTGCATTTAAGCTTGCACCCAGGAATATTATCTCTTGTGAGGGTACTAGTTTTGATTTCTTTTCGTTTACTGTGTACCATAGGCATGTTAGTAATCTTTTTACAAACGCCAGATGCTGTAGTAGAATGTCTTTGTTCTCTGCTTGAATAAGGCAATCGTCCAAGTAAGGATACATTTGTATTCCTCTTTGTCTGCAAAATGCAATTACTGGTGCCAGGCATTTTGTGAAGACCCTGGGAGCAGTAGATAAAGCCAAAGGGCAGTGCAGAGAATTGGTAGTGCATTGAGCCAGCTATAAATCTGAGGTAACTTCTGCATGAAAGTCTGATTGGGACATGGAGGTATGCCTCTTTCAGGTCTAAAGTCACAAGCGATGCCTTCTTGCCCAGCATGGGCAGAAGCTGCTGCAGAGTCAACATTTTGAATTTCGGAATATCCAGAAATGTGTTTAGAATAGACAGGTCCAGTATTGGTCTCCATGCATTGTCCTTTCTGGGCACCAAGAAGAGTCTTGAGTAAAATCCTAGTCCCTGCTCTTGCTGTGGCACGCGCTGAAAGGCCCTCATGGCCATGAGGGCCAAAACTTGTTTTTGAGCCTCTGCCCATTGATTGTGTGGCAGGTCTGGCATTCCTTTTGACCTTGGCGGGGTGTGAAAATGGAACCTGTAGCTTTGAGAAACTATATTCAGGACCCATTTGTCCTGGGTGATCATGTGCCAATTTTGTGAAAAAAGTGCTAGTTTTCCCCCTAAAGGGGCTGCCAAAAGATAAGTGCTCGGTGCTGGCAGGGGAAAGTCATTGAGACTGTTTCCTGTATGGCTGTGATTTATCTTCTCCACTTTTGGAGGTAGAAGCACCCTATTGTTTAGACCTATATGAGCCCTGGGGCTGGGATCTGCCTTTGGGCTGTCTGTATCTGCCTCTTTGTGGCCTGTTTGACACTGGAAAGGACCAATTCTTTGCAGGCCAGTTCCTGCTAAATCTGGGTGGTTGTACCTGTAAGAAATCCTTGACTGTTTGCATAGATTTAGCTTTGTCCTCCATTTTCTTCAACACCTCTTCTGCTTTAACACCAAACAAGGTATCATGCTGTAATGGAGCATCTAATAATTTAGCTTTAATATGATCAGGCAGATTCTGTTCCTTTAACCAAGCATGCCTCCTAATGACAGAACCCGTAACAGCGGCCCTGCAGGAGGCCTCCAGAGAATCAAAACCACATTGCAAAGTATGCTTTCCCACTTGTTCAGCTGCATGCAATAAATCCTGCATTTCTTTGTTTTCTGCACATTCAGAATTTGTCAACATTTTCTGTTTTAGTAGTGACATAAGATATTGTTGATATTTAAGCATATGAAATTGACAATTTAAGGCCCTTACAGCCAAAGTAGCAGAGGTGTATTTCCCCCATCTGTCCTGGGCCCTTGAATCCCTATCAGAGGAAATAGGTTTTTTTGCAGTGGACGCCTTGACCCCTTTGGGACCCTGAGAAATTGTTTCTGGGTCAGCAGCAGGGTTTCTATAAAGAAATTTATGTGAATCAGGAACCCTGTAGTATCTGTCTGGCTTAACAGGGGCTGGTGGTAAAGAGTCAGGAGTGAGACTTGACTCTATAAATACATCACCTACAATGTCTAAAACAGGAGGAATAGCAAGGGGCCTGTGCTGAGGTAGTAAAAGAAAATCTCTGAGCCTTTTCTTAGATTCTGAGTAATCTTGGCTTTCCCAATGAAAATGCTCCCTCATAGTATGCAGGGTCTCCCCAAAGGAATAATCTTCAGAAGGAGAGGTTGAAGGGATAGATTCTTCAGCATCAGAATCCTCATAAGGAGGAAGAGAGTATCCCTGTTCAGAAGAGGAATCAGAGGAAATGGAAACTTGATCTGAAGATTCATATTCTGTCTCTTGCCTAGGTCTCTTATCAGGAGGGGGATGGGAACCCTTGATCGAAGTAATTAGGTCTTCGACCATTTTAAGAATCTGTTTTTTAGGCATGGAGGCCTGCCCTGGTGAATGTTGTACTTGTTTCTTTGTCTTTAGAGGTGCTTTAGTCTTTGAAGCTGAAGTTGTTTTTACATACAACTGTGTAGGCCTGAAAACACCCTCAGAAGCCGATGACTGCTCAGCGGCTACGGACCCATCTGAGGGAATAGTTTCCCAGGATCCAATACTTTGAGTATCCAGCGGCCTAGTCAGTGCCACGTGGGAGTCAGAAGCGGCCTGTGGCTCTGAGGTAGCGGGCGTCAGGGGCTGCGAAAGCGCCTCACTGAGAACCGGCGACTGGCCTAGCTGAAGCCTCATCATCGGTTTTGGACCTCGGATGCCTGTCCTTTTCTTTGCGCTTTTTATAAATTCCGGTAGTCGGCTGTTCCGACGGCATTATATAATTAAATATTCTGCCAAAATAATGAAATGCAAAATCGTACCGACGCTTAATAGTGCGTTGGTTAAATCTAGCACAAAACCGACAACTAGCAACGTCGTGGTCAGGGCCTAGGCAAGGAATACAGTAAGAATGAAAAACCTTACGCTTGCTTCCCACAAGAAATACAATTATTAACTTTTTCTGACATCGGTCTGGAGCAAGAAAAAGTTTCCCCAACGGGGTACTTAGCTTTAATGAAGACTTCAGATCTGAAAGTCAAACTTGAAAATCTCAGTAGTTGGCCGACCGGCACTTGCGAAATTCTTTTGCTTCTGGCACCGCGCAGCAAGAAAGACTGAAGAAAATGGCATCGGCTGCATCTTTTATACCCCTGGCGCACTGACGTCAGGGAGGAGGCGACAGCAATCAACACTGGACCAGGACTTTGGAATTCAGGCCGACTGCGGGTAGCCTGCCAGCAGGATAACCCAATTGTAATGACTGCAACAGTGAAACACGATGAACATCATGTCTACTGGGTAAGCACAGCTTGCAAAATGAAACCAGAATAACACAACATATGTATATGTGTGTGTGTGTATATATATATATATATATATATATATATGTATATGCATAGTGGATATAAAAAGTGTACAGACCCCTGTTAAAATGCCAGGTTTGTGTGATATAAAAAAATGAGACCACAATAAATCATCCTTAAATTCCTCTATTTTCAACAGCTAGGTGAGAAAGTGCCAGTGTCTCATTTTCATTTCATTACCCTGTGTTTTCATTTTAGTTATTACTGGTGCATGA
The DNA here is from genome assembly GCF_019279795.1 of Protopterus annectens. Classification (NCBI taxonomy): domain Eukaryota; kingdom Metazoa; phylum Chordata; order Ceratodontiformes; family Protopteridae; genus Protopterus; species Protopterus annectens. The sequence goes on from NC_056732.1 coordinate 1,340,722,742, forward strand.
TGTGAAATAGTTTTTGGGTATCAAGACTTGCGGAATGTAAATTCTGTCTAGCCTAGCCCAGTTTTTGTATCTTGGGGAATAATATGTAAATTCACTCTGAACACCTAGTACTGAATTCACATCTTCCATGCCAAAGATCATAAATTTCTTCAAAAGTCTACCCTGTTTTGTTATACTTTCTCTTCTGGGGCACCCAACGCGTATTCACTGCTGCAGACCAAATTCCAGTCCCCACCTATAAGTAACTTTCCTTGCTGAAAGGTGATTATTTCTCCAAAACATTTCTTAAGCTCCATTATAGTAGTTTTAGGAGATATAAATACATGTCAATGTAATCCTCCTCCCCTGCTAATAGCCCTTTAGTACTACAAATCCCCATTATCTTTTTTATCCATATTACTATTGGAGTTCCTCTTGCAATTAATATAAGTACTCCTCTTTTCCTTTGTCCCAGGTAGTCTGATGAATAACCATCCTGTAAACTTTTCTTTATCAAATTCACACGATCAGTTCTTTTCAAGTGTCTCATGTAGCATAGCTATTTACACTCTACATTTTTTAATACAGTTCACTACTTTTTCTTTTTATATTTATCTGTGAGACTAGTGACATTTTAAAAATATTACAGAAAGCATTGTTGCATAAAAAGTTATTTCCACCTTTTATGCACAACAGCTTTTTTGATAAATGACTAGTTCCATCTTTTGTATTACACGTACACACCGTTTGGCAGGTTTAACTTTTATACAACCTGTTCAGCAATGAAGTTGTTTACTGACATATCCATTTGAGCATATGTCACATCTTACAAAACTTTTTCTTTCACTGAAAGCCCTCAAAAAATAAAACAAAAAAAAAACGCCAATTCACCCTAAAACCTATTAACTTAATACTAACACACAAAACAATGTACATCTTCAATATCTGAAGTTTTACCATCCTAATAGGAACACATATCCCAAACAGACAGCCACACTCATAGACTTGAGTTAACTTAAAAGAAAGGTTATCCATGCTAAGACACATGGTGCAGCCTGTGCTTCTACTAAGTGCTGTCTGGTTTTATTTTATTCTTTATAGCTCTCCCAGCTGGGAAAACACCTAAATACTTTCAGAGAACATTATCTCCTAGCCAATTTCCTTTAACAGATTAACAGACTGTGTCTATGAAGACATCAGGACCAGGCAGAGAATTGCTATTAAGCATACATTTATTTACTAGCAAAAAGCCTTACAACATTCAATATTATTTTTCATTTACTTGCTTTCTCTTAAAACTTGTTACTAGATCAAGCTAAGGGCCTTAAACCAGTCATATCCCCATGCAATAAAGGGAAAAAGCACAATCATTTTTCTTTTGCCATGCTCTTTTAACCAGACTTTTGTTTACACTGCAGTACCTACATTTCTTAAAACTGAACAAGGGGAGAGAGAGAATATGAGAGAAAGAATAAAAGAAGAAAAAAAGGAGCTCCTGTTTCCAACAGTATCCCCGTTACACTTAAAACTGAGAAAACTTTACTTTACAGTAAGCAAAGAAAATGATATAATATAAAAATAGTAACATTAAGAAAAATATTTGCTTATTGTTAACTTACTCCCCCAACAAGAATGTTTCTGAACATTAACGACATGTGGTAGGGTATATATTTTAGAGTCCCCCACAAGTCCAACAAATTACAAAACAGTCCAATATTTCCAGATTTTCTTGTTCTGTCATATTTCACAAATAAAAGTATTACTTTGTGTGATGATGATGTGACACTGTGCCAGAGAGAACAGGGCACTGCATGTGTAACATATGGCAGCATAGCTAGCTGGAGTTTTATAAAGAATTATATGTCATTTGAATGCCAAACTGATTTGTCCAGATCCGTGTGTTAAACATGTACTTGTAAACCTACTTGTGTTAAAAATGTATCATCAGTGGGTCCTGCTGGACAGAAAAGAAATATATATATATATATATATATATATATATATATATATATACACACACACACGTGTGTCAAGCTATACTATTGTAACTGCTGAAATGTATATATTTTAACAGAAAATACTGGAAGAGAATGGGTTAAGCTCAGCCTAGCTAACCTTATGAAAAATAGCCTGAAATTAAATTACTTGGTTTAGGTCATAAAGATTCTATCTCATAGCTCTGAAAGCAGCTAGAGATACAATGTCTAAGAAAAGCCATTCGTCAGGAAGGGTTGGAATTGTTTTATAGCTTCCAGATGCTGTATTAAGCCTTAGCAAAGTTGTGTGTGTATACTGTGGCACATCTGTGCTGAATCCTGGCTCAGTTGCTAGTGAGGGGGTAGTGAGGGAAAGTACAGTTGTGTACACTTACCATAAATGTAGATGTTCTAGTGTATTCACTGTTTCAGTCATCACATTTGGGTTATCTGCTTGCAGTAGCCCTCAGTCGGCCTGATTATCAAAGTCTTGGGTCCTTTGTCAGTTGCTGTCTCATCTTCCGTGAAGTCAGGTAGTCAGGGGTATAAAGCATGCAGCCGATGCCATTACATCAGTCTTTCTTGCCGTGCGGTGCCAGAAGCAGTTCACAAGTGCCGGTCGGCAGACTCCTGAAATTTTCATTTTCAAGTTTCAGAACAAAAGTCTTCAAATAAAGCTAAGTACCCCATTGAGGAAACTTTTTCTTGCTCTAAACCGATGTCAGTATAAGTCAATAATTGCATTTCTTGTGGAAAGCAAATACCTCAAAGATTTTCATTCATACGGTATTCCTTAACTAGGCCCTGACCACGACGTACCTCGCTGTCGGTTTTGTGCCTTATTTAAGCAACAAACTATTCATTGTCGGTATATTTACACTTCTAAATATTTTGGTACTCGGTTCAATTTTCCAGATATGTCTTCGGTAAGCCATCCGACTACCGACTTTCTGAAAAAAACGCAAAGATAAAGAGAGACAGGCCACCTAGGTCCAAAGCTGCTGACGACGCTTCTCCTAAGCTAGTCGCCAGTTCGCCGGTACTCAGTGAGGCGCTTTCGCAGCCCCTGATACCCACTACTTCAGATTCGCAGGCCTCTACTGAGAGCCATTCGGAGTCTGGTATGCCGCAAGATGCTTCAACTGTGGAACCTGCGAATGTCTCTACCGTGGATGGGTCCGGAGGCGCTGTGCAGGCACCGGCTTCTGAGGGTGTATTCAGGCCTACTGACTTGCATATTAAACTGACGCCATCTTCTTCCTCAAGGTCTAAAACTCAAAGCATGCCTAGAAAACAGACGCCCAGACTGCATGGTCAGGCCTCTATGCCTAAAAAACAAATGATAAGAACGGCTTAAGATCCTTATTACTTTAATCAGGGGAAGCCAACCTTCCCCCTCTAAGAGACCTAGGATTGAATTTGCTTATGATACTTCTGACCAGGATTCTGAAATTTCTGTTTCCTCTGATGACCAGGATTTACTCTTATCTACCTATGAGGATTCTGATGCAGAGGACTCTATTCCCTCTGCTCCCCCCCCCCCAAAGGATTTCTCTTTTGTTGAAACCCTGCATACTCTTAGGAAGCATTTCCGCTGGGAAAGCCAGGACTACTCTGATTCTAAAAACCGGCTGAGGGATTTCTTACTCCTGTCCCAACACAGGTCTTTAGCTATCCCTCCTGTACTAGACATTGTTGAGGATGCCTTTTGCAGAATCTAGCTCGACCATTGATGCCTTACCTCCTGCTCCCAGAAAACCTGATAGACATTACAGGGTTCCTGACTCTCACAAGTTCCTTTTTAAAAATCCTACTGTGGATCCTGAGACCATTTCACAGGGACCCAAGGGCATTAAGGCTACTACTGCCAAAAATCCTACCCCCCCTGATAGGGATTCCAGGGCGCTGGATAGATGTGGTAAGAAGGTATGCACTTCTGCAACCTTGGCCATTAGGGCCTTAAACTGCCAGTTTCATAAGTTAAAGCATCAGCAGCATATTATTGGATTACTTAAACAGAAAATTATGTTGATTCCTGACGGTGCTAAAAATAAGGATTCACAGGATTTAATGCATTCTGCTGAACAGGTTGGAAAACATGCAATGTGGTTTTGATTCACTAGAGGCATCTTGCAGGGCTGCTGTCACTAGGTCTGTACTTAGAAGGCATGCTTGGCTTAAGGAGCAATCTTTGCTAGATCATGTTAAAGCTAAATTGCTGGATGCTCCCTTAACTCAGGACTGCCTGTTTGGCAACAAAGCAGAAGTTGTTCTTAAAAAAGATGGAGGAAAAAGCTAAATCTATGCAAACTGTTAAAGATTTCCTACAAGTACAGCCTCCAAGATTTAGTAGGCATTGGCCCTCTAAGAATTGGTCCTTTCCTGCCTCTTTTCAGGCCTTCTCAGTCCAAACCCAGAACCAGCAGAACACCCAGGCTTCAGTCCCAGGGTACACACAGGACTAAGCAGTGGGGGGCTCCCACTTCCAAATCAGGGAGTAGTAGAACTCCACCCTATGGTAAGCTGTCTCAATGACTTAACTTTAAAACTTCCAAGCACTTCTCAACTGACTGCTCCTTTAGGGGGAAAGATTGCTCTGTAGGCAAAAAATTGGGAACTCATTACCCAGGACAAATGGGTTTTAAATATAGTTTCCCAAGGATAAAGATTTCGCTTCCACACGTTACCAACCCCAAAAGGTTGGCCAGATCTACCCCCGAATCAGTGGGCAGAGGCTCAAAAGCAAGTACTCTCTCTCTTAAGCATAAAGGCGATTCAAACTGTACCAGAAGAGGAAAAGGGACAAGGTTTCTACTCAAGACTTTTCCTGGACGTTTTTATCCTAAACACCTTTTTGGTGATTCCAAAATTCAAGATGCTAACTTGTCACTAGTTGCTTCCCATGCTAGGCTAGAATGCCTGGTTGGCAACACTGGATTCAAAGGAAGCCTACCTGCACATCCCAATCAGGGAATCTTGCAGAAGATACCTAAGCTTCAAAGCAGGCTACATGCACTATCAGTTCTCTGCATTGCCCTTTGGCTTACCTACTGCGCCCAGGGTATTCACAAAGTGCCTAGCTCCAGTCATTGCATTTTGCAGGCAAAGACATATTCAAATATACCCATACCTGGACAATTGTCTAATTCAGGCAGAAAGCCAGGACATACTTTTGAATCATCTGGCATTTATACAAAGGGTACTAACTTGTCTGGGTACATCATAAATTAAAAGAAATCACATCTTGTACCCTGTCAACAAATTATATTCCTGGGAGCAAGCTTGAACACAACTTCCCAGATGGCTTTCCTCACGCCAGAGAAACAAATTAATTTGACAACTTACTTCAAACTAATGGCCACAAAAACTCTATCTGCAAGGCAAATACTGCAAGCCTTGGGTTCATGACCTCCTGCATTCTATTAATTCCATATGCAAGACTGCATATGAGGAAACTACAATGGTATCTAAAAAGCCTATGGTGTCAACATTCTTGGGATCTAGAAGCAATGATTCCTATCATACCTTGCCTACAGTTAAAGTTCCTTTGGTGGGCAGAGGCCTGCCACCAAAACAAGGGACTACCATTCACTCTACCCCCTGCCACCCAAACCCTAACAACAGATGCATCAGACTATGCATGGGGGGGCTCACCTGGCAGGGAAGTGCATTAAGGGCAAATGGAACCCAAGTCAACTGCACCTGCATATCAATCAAAAAGAAATGTTAGCTGTACAGAATGCTCTGACAGCTTTCAAGGACCACATTCTTCCAGGACAATTAATGGTAAAGACGGACACCACCACTGTTATGTGGTACATAAACAAGCAGGGGGTACCCATTCATACCGCCTCTGAAGATTAGCCATGGCTCTGTGGACACAGCCTTGAGCTACCAAGTGCATCTTTAGGCTCAATTCCTGCCAGGAAAACTAAATACACTGGCAGACGGACTAAGCAGAAATCTCATGGACCCACATGAGTGGAAACTGGAACCAAAGACTTTCAACATGTCGTTAAACAAATGGGGTGCCCAGATATAGACCTGTTTGCCTCCCCCCAGAACTACCAATTGGACAAATTCTGCACACGGACTCCCCACAAACAAGCTTGGAAAGTGGATGCTCTGTCCTTCAGCTGGAAAAATCTATCAGTTTATGCCTTTCCTCCTTAGCCTCTTCTCTCCAAAGTACTACTAAAGATCAAACAGGACAAACCAAGGTGAAACACGAAGAACATCCAGAGAGTCAGGTGACCAGATGTGATGTCATTCTGTAGCCAGCACTGAAATTGTATTTAAATACTATTGATAGATATGACAGAAGCACTCAGCACTTTATTAGACCTGACAAGGGGCACTCTACTTCATTTTGCCTTGCTCTAGCAAGTAAGTAGAGAACAGTATTTCTTCAGTCAGTTAGGAAAATATAGTGAGAATAGTTAAATGTCGTTTTTCTGTAGGAGTCTTTCCATTTGTGTCGTTTTTTTATATTTCCTGTGACTGAAACTATGGTGTTTATTGTAAATACTCAGTATTTTCATGTTTTAAATATTTATTATTAAATACATCTAAACCTTTCATTGTGGCTGGTCTTTTAGAAAATATTTTAACTTTTGAGAGTTCTTGCAATTATTTAGTGGTACCACACTCCAGAAAGTCTTGCTGCTTGGTATGCTATAATTTGTACAGGTATTAATTTTACTAAGAATAATTGGGCACCCTGGTAACAGCCTTAGAGTAGCTGGCTTTGGGGGTGTTCTGGTGGCAGTGGTATCTACCTTATAGTCTGGGTGGAGATAGTAAAGCAGGTAAGCTGTGCCAGCCTTTCCCAGGTGTGTGTGTGTGTGTATGTGTGTAAATCATATCTTAAAGAGTGTGTGTGTGTGTGTGTGTGTGTGTGTGTGTGTGTGTGTGTGTGTGTGTGTGTGAGCTACTTTGAACAGGGACACTGATTTCACAGAGAGAGAGTGGTGGAGGAATTGTCTTGGAACACTCTGCTAAAAACTCAGCTATATAGCTGTGTCACTGGGGAGTCTAATCTGGGGCCTGGAGAGGTAGCCCAGCCCCAGGTCTGGAGTGCTCATTCCCTGTGTGCTCTTAAGGGAAATTGTGCTTTGTGCGGAGAGCTGCATCTGAAAATACTCTCTCTCTCTATTCTTTTCTCAGTGAATGTTCCCCACCTGTGTCAGTGATGAGGATTGAGGTTCTTTGGTCACTGTCCCAGAGGAGGGACATCACACTTTGTAATCCCACATTTGTTAACTTCAAAATTACTGGTCTTATTCCTGTTCATCTCCAGCTCCAAAATCCTGTTTCTGCTTCATTTCCAACATACTCTTGATTCTTCTAGTCAACTCTTGTGCTCCCCTTCATTCTCTCCAGCATTTTCAGTTGAAACATTGGAAAAGGTTTCACTGGTACAGTCTCTCTGTGGTCTTTATTACCAGAAGAACAAGCAACAGAATCTTCTTCTGTTTCACAGCTCACTTTTTGTCAGGTAAACCTCTGTATTTCCTCCTTAGTATGTACTTAATCAAAAAATGATTTTGTCCCTCCAGGGAAGAATATTTTGAAGATAGCTGGGTACAGCAATTTGAACTCATGCCTGCTTCTCGATATTCCCTGAATACTGGAATGAATTTACTCCTCTTCGGCCTGGTTTACAATGAGTAATTCTCCACAAACTCTCTGCTGTGTCCCACTTTTAGTACTTTGCCCTTCTTCCACAGTTTTGTCAAAATCAACTCATTCTACTGATGGGATTGTATCTTTACTATTAAAGGTCTACGCTGCTTTCTCATAGCCAGGTTTGGAGCATACATATGATGTGCTCTTTCTTTTAACATCTCCTGCTGTGGAATACCAGTCCAGTTGCTTATTTGTGCTTTCATAAAATTAGTATAGTCTGTTCTTTCTAGCTTCTCTGGTACAACTGAAAATCAGAGGTTTTCCTATGTGCTCTATTCTTTAATTCTATTATTTTTTGAAACATCTCTTCTTGAGCAGTCTCATTTAGCCAGCATTTTCTTCATTTTGACCTCTGATTTTTGCAGTTTTATCAACATACAGTGCAATGGAAAAGTATTTACCCCTTCCCGATTTCTTATTTTTTTGCAGGTTTGTCACACTTAAATGTTTCAAATCATCAAACAAATATAATTTTTAGACAAAGATAACCAAGTAAACACAAAATACAGTTTTTAAGTGATGATTTTATTCATTAAGGGAAAAAAAAACTATCCAAACCACATGGTCCTATGTGAAAAATTGCCCCTAAACCTAATAACTGGTTGTGCCAACCTTAGCAACACCAACTGCAATCAAGCATTTGCGATAACTGGCAATAAGTCTTTCACATCGCTGTTGAGGAAGTTTGGCCCACTCATCTTTGCAGAATTGTTTTAATTCAGCCATATTCGAGGGTTTCAGAGCATGAAAATACAGTTGTGTACACTTACCATAAATGTAGATGTTCGAGTGTATTCACTGTTGCAGTCAATACATTTGGGTAATCTGCTGGCAGGTTGCCCTCAGTCAGCCTGATTAACAAAGTCTTGGGTCCTGCATCGGATGCTGTCCCTTCTTCCATGTCGTCAGGTCATCAGGGGTATAAAACATGCAGCCACCGCCATTACATCAGTTTTTCTTGCCCCCGATATCAGGAGCCCCCCAAATGGGGAGGAAAAAATATATATATATATATATATATATATATATATAAATATATAGTTAAAAACACAAAATATACCTCCAAACAAAAGCAAATACACCAAAAAGGCTTTTGAGCATAGTAAAAGAAAGTAGAGGTATAGTAAGAGAAAAACAGGGGGCTGGAGGGAGGGTAACCAGGACTGCAACAGTGAATACACTCGAGCATCTACATTTATGGTAAGTGTACACAACTGTACTATGTTCATTGTGTTTCACTGTTGCAGTCATTACATTTGGGTAGAATCCCAAAGCTATGGTTGGGAGGATGGATTTATACAGCATTAGGGCCAGCTATAAGACCCTGCAAAACAGCAGTGGCAAAGCCAGCTCTGGATTTAGAGAAAATTGGTAAATGATAATGCTTGGTGAAAGTATGAACTGAACTCCAGGTAGCAGCTTCTAGAATATCCCTGGTAGGAACACCTCTGAGAAAGGCTGTTGAAGTAGATGCCACCCTGGTGGAATGAGATCTGATCCCCTGGGGGATAGGTTTTCCATGGTGCTTATAACAGAAATGAATACTGTGGCTTATCCATTTAGAAATGGTTTGCTTTGAAATAGCCTCCCCTTCTGCACCTGCAGCAAATGCTACCAGCAGTTGTTCAGATTTTCTTCGAGATTTAGTCCGGTCCAAGTGGAATATATGTTGTCTGTGTACATCCAGTGAATGCAGAATCTGCTCCCCCCCTTGTTCTGTGGATTGGGAAAGAAAGTTGGTAAATGAATGGACTGATTAAGAGCCACACTGGATACCACCTTGGGCATGAATGATGGATTGGTCCTGAGTGACACCCTGTCCACATGAAAGATGATGAAAGGCTCCACTGCCATAAGGGCCTGTAATTCAGATATCCTTCTATCTGAAGTGATTGCTAAAAGGAAGGCTGTTTTCCAGGAAAGAAATTTTAAGTCTGCAGTAGCAGCTGGCTCGAAAGGAGGTACAGTGAGTTTCTCCAATACAATGTTAAGGTCCCAGGCAGGGGTTGGAGCTCTCCTGGGTGGTCTCAAATTTTTGGCCCCTCTGAGATACTGCTTTAAAAGATGATGAGAGAAGAGGAGGGGTTCTGTGTTGTAATGAGATGAAATGGCTGAGGCATGGATTTTTATGGAAGAAAAAGACAGGCCCTTGTGAAGCATCTCAGTTAAGTATTGCAAAATCCATGATAAATTGGGCACTGCTGTGCTCATCCCTTGAGATTGATTCCAGGCACAGAATCTTTTTCCATTTGTCAGTATAAGACTTTCTAGTACTTGGTCTTCTCGCCTCCAAAATGACATCCATCACTGGTTTGCTGAAGGATGCTGAAGGGGAATTTAAGTGATTAGCCACAGTGCAAGATTCAATGTTTGGAGATGAGGGTGCAGAATTTGGTTCTCCTGCTGAGACAGTAAGGAAGGTGTCTGAGGCAGGTGCCACAGTGAAATGTGTGACACACTGCGCAGGAGTGGGTACCAGTGTTGGCGAGGCCAGTCTGGAGCAATCAAAATCATCTTTGGTTTGTCCTGTTTGACTTTTAGTAGAACTTTGGAGAGCAGAGACAGAGGGGGAAAGGCATAGACTGATAGGTTTTTCCAGCTGAAGGACAGAGCATCCACTTTCCAGGCTTTTTTGTGATGAGTTCTTGGGCAAAATTTGTCCAACTGGTGATTCTGGGGTGAGGCAAAAAGATCTATGTCTGGGCTCCCCCATTTGCATGTCAACATGTTGAAAATCTGTGGTTCCAGTTTCCATTCGTGTGGGTCCATGAGATTTCTGCTTAGTTCGTCTGCCAGAACATTCTGCTTTCCTGGCAGGAATTGTGCTTGTAGCTGTACTTGGTAGCTCAAGGCCGTGTTCATCCATGCCATGGCTAGTCTGCAGAAGGGGTAGGATGTGTATCCCCCTGCTTGTTTATGTACCACATAACCATGGTGTTGTCTGTCTTTATCAGTAATTGTCCTGGATGAAGGTAGTCCTTGAAGGCTATCAGTGCATTCTGTACAGCTAGCATTTCTTTTTGATTGATATGAAGGTGCATTTGATTTGGGCTCCATCTGCCCTGAATGCATTTCCCTGCCAGATGCGCCCCCCATGCATAGTGTGATGAGTCTGTAGTTAGGGTTTGGGTGGCAGGGGGTGGTGTGAATGGCAGTCCCTTGTTTTGTTGGCAGGCCTCTGCCCACCATAGGAACTCTAGGTGCAGGCAAGATATGATATGAATCATTGTTTCCAGGCTGTGACAATGTTGACTCCATAAACTTTTTAAGTACCACTGAAGTTTCTTCATATGCAGTCTTACATAAGGAATTAGAAGAATGCAGGAGGCCATGAACCCCAAGGCCTGCAGTATTTGCCTTGCAGATAGCAGGGTTTTTTTGGCCACTTGTTTGAAGTAAGTCACCATATTAATTTGCTTTTCTGGCGTAAGGAAAGCCATCTGGGCAGTTGTATTCAAGATTGCACCCAGGAATGTAATTTTTTGAGAGGGTACCAGTTGAGATTTCTTTTCGTTTATGGTGTACCCTAGACAGGTTAGAACTCTTTTTACAAAAGCCAGATGTTTTAGAAGAATGGCCTGGTTTTCTGCCTGAATTAGACAATCGTCCAGGTATGGATATATTTGAATATTTCTTTGCCTGCAAAATGCAATCACTGGAGCCAGGCACTTTGTGAATACCCTGGGTGCAGTAGACAAGCCAACGGGCAGTGCAGAGAACTGATAACGCATACAGCCTGCTTTGAAGCGTGGGCATCTTATGCAAGATTCCCTGATTGGGATATGTAGGTAAGCCTCTTTTAAATCTAGAGTTGCCAACCCGGCATCTTTGCCTAGCACAGGAAGTAACTGGTGAAGAGTCAGCGTCTTGAATTTTGGAATGTCCAGAAAGGTGTTTAGAGTGGACAGGTCCAGAACTGGACACCACAATTTGTCTTTTCTGGGTACAAGGCAAAGTCTGGAATAGAAACCTTGTCCCTTTTCCTCTTCTGGTACTAGTTGAATAGCCCCCATGTTTAGGAGGGAAAGTACTTGTTTCTGAGCCTCTGCCCACTGATTTGGGGGCAGGTCTGGCCACCCGTTTGGAGTTGGCAGCGTGTGGAAATGAAATCTGTATCCCTGGGACTATTTAAAACCCATTTGTCCTGGGTTATAAGTTGCCAGTTGCTTGAATGAAGAGCCAGTTTTCCCCCCAAAGGGGTGGCTAAGTGATAAGTGCTTGGTAATTTTAAAGGGAAGTCATTGAGAATGTTTACCATAGAGTGGTGCCTTGTTGTTTCCAGATTTGGAAGTGGAAGCACCCCATTGCTTAGTTCTGAAAGTCCCTTGGGACAGAAACCTGGTGCTTTTGGAATGTCTGGGTTTGGCTGGAGTGGCTCTGGAAGGAGCTGGAAAGGACCAGTTCTTAGTAGGCCAGTGCCTACTAAATCTAGGAGGTTGTACTTGTAAGAAATCTTTCACAGTTTGCATAGATTTAGCTTTATCTTTCATCTTTTTTAGAACTTCTTCAGCCTTATTGCCAAACAGGCGGTTCTGCTGTAAAAGAGCATCCAAAAGTTTTGCTTTAACATGGTCAGGCAGAGATTGCTCCATAAGCCAAGCATGCCTTCTAAGCACAGACCCAGTAATGGCAGTCCTGCAAGAGGCCTCTAAAGAATCAAAACCACATTGCAAAGTATGTTTGCCAACTTGTTCAGCTGAATGCAATAAATCCTGTAATTTTTTATTCTCCACACAGTCAGAAATCAACATCATTTTCTGTTTAAGCAGTCCCATGACATGCTGTTGATATTTTAGCATATGGAATTGACAGTTTAAAGCCCTGATTGCTAAGGTTGCAGTAGTATAAATCTTTTTACCCCATCTATCCAGCGCCCTGGAGTCTCTATCAGAAGGGGTAGGATTTTTAGCAGTAGAAGCCTTAATGCCCTTGGGCCCCTGAGAAATGGTTTCAGGGTCCGCAACAGGATTTTTGAAAAGGAATTTGTGGGATTCAGGAACCCTGTAGTACCCGTCTGGTTTACTAGGGGGCTGGAGGCAAGGAATCAGGGGCCATACTGGATTCCGAAAACACATCATCAACAATATCTAATACAGGAGGTATAGCCAAAGGCCTATGTTGAGGAAGATGAAGAAGGAAATCCCTAAGCCTCTTTTTGGATTCAGAGAAATCCTGACTTTCCCAGTGGAAATGCTCCTTTAAGGTATGTAAAGTTTTCCCAAAAGAGAAATCCTCAGGCGGAGAGGCAGAGGGAATGGAATCCTCTGCATCAGAGTCCTCATAAGTAGGTATGGACAAATCCAGATCATTAGAAGAGTCAGAAGAGTCAGAAGAAACAGAGTCCTGTTCAGAAGATTCATAGTCAAGTTCAATCCTAGGCCTCTTGGATGGGGGGGGGGGGGTTTGACTACCCCTGATTAGAGTAATTACATCTTCAGCCATTTTGATCATTTGTTTTTTAGACACAGGGGCCTGAACATGTGGCCTGGGCATCGGTTTTTTAGACATAGATCGAGATTTAGGCCTTAGTACTGAAGTTGGAGTTGGTTTAATATGCAAGTCTGTAGGCCTGAATACAATCTCAGAAGCCGGTGCCTACGCAGCGGCTCTGGACCCATTCAAGGTAGAGACATCCGTGGGTTCCATATGTGAAGCATCTAGCGGCATAACGGACTCCGAATGAGTCTCAGTAGAGGCCTGCGAATCAGAAGTAGTGGGTATCAGGGGCTGCAAAAGCACCTCACTGAGTACTGGCGAATTGGCTTAGGAGAAGCGTCGTTGGCAGTTTTGGACCTCAACGGCCTGTCTCTGTCTTTTTCTTTGCATTTTTTCAGTATTCCGGTAGTCGAATGGCTAGCCGACGTCATTTCTGGATAATTAAACTGAGAGCCAAAATATTTAGAAGCAAAAATGTACCGACAACAGATAGTGCGCTGATTAAATAAAGCACAAAACCGACAGCAAGGTACGTCATGGTCAGGGCCTAGGCAAGGAATACAGTACAAATGAAAATCCTTATGAGGTATTTGCTTCCCACAAGTAATACAATTATTAACTTTTACTGACATTGGTAAGGAGCAACAAAAAATTTCCCCAACGGGGTACTTAGCTTTTAGTTGAAGACTTTAGTTTTGAAACTCGAAAACGAAAATTTCAGGAGTCGGCCGACCGGAACTTGCGAACTGCTTCTGCTTCGGGCACCGCGCGGCAAGAAAGACTGATGTAATGGTGTCGGCTGCATGTTTTATACCCCTGACGACCTGACATCATGGAAGAAGGGAAAGCAACCGACGCAGGACCCAAGACTTTGTTAATCAGGCCGACTGAGGGCAACCTGCCAGCAGATTACCCAAATGTAATGACTGCAACAGTGAAACATGATGAACATCTGTCCTTTTTAGGTCATGCCACAGCATCTCAATCGGATTCAAGTCCGGACTTTGACTAGGCCACTCCAAAACCTTCATTTTGTTTTTTTAAGCCATTCAGAGGTGGACTTGCTGGTGTGTTTTGGATCATTGTCCTGCTGCAGAACCCAAGTGCGCTTCAGCCTGAGGTCACAAACTGATGGCCGGACATTCTCCTTCAGGATTTTTTGGTAGAGAGCAGAATTCATGGTTCCATCAATCACAGCAAGTCGTCCAGGTCCAGAAGTAGCAAAGTAGCTCCAGACCATCACACTACCACCACCATGTTTGACTGTTGGCATGATGTTCTTTTTCTGAAATGCTGTGTTACTTTTACACCAGATGTAATGGGATGCACACCTCCCAAAAAGTTCAACTTTTGTTTTGTCAGTCCACAAAATATTTTCCCAAAAGTCTTGGGGATCATCAAGATTTTTTTTGGCAAAAGTGAGATGAGCCTTTATATTTTTTTTTTGGTCAGCAGTGGTTTTCGCCTTGGAACTCTGCCATGTATGCCATTTTTGCCCAGTCTCTTTCTTATGGTTGAGTCATGAACACTGACCTTAACTGAGGCAAATGAGGCCTGCAGTTCTCTAGATGGTGTTCTGGGTTCTTTTGTGACCTCTTGGATGAGTCGTTGTTGCTCTCTTGGGGTAATGTTTGTAGACCGGCCACTCCTGGGAAGGTTCACCGCTGTTCCATGTTTTCTCCATTTGTGGATAATGTCTCTCACCGTGGTTCTCTGGAGTCCCAAAGCTTTAGAATTGCTTTTCTAGACTGATAGAGGTCAGTTATTTGTTTCTCATCTTTTCTGGAATTTCTTTAGATCGCGGTATGATGTCTTCCTTTTTGGGATCTTTTGGCCTACTTAACCTTGTCTGACAGGTTCTATTTACGTAAGTGATCTCTTGATTCAACAGGTCTGGCAGTAATTAGGCCTGGGTGTGGCTAGTGAAACTGAACTTAGCTTTCACAGCTACTTCATGATTTAACAAGGGGGGCAATTACTTTTTCACATAGGACCATGCAGGTTTGGATATATATTTTTTCCTTAATAAATAAAATCATTACTTAAAAAATGTACTTTGTGTTTACGTGGGTTATCTTTTGTCTAATATTAAATTTGTTTGATGATCTGAGACACTCAAGTGTGACAAACAGGCAAAGAAATAAGAAATTAGGAAGGGGGCAAATACTTTTTCATTGCACTGTATCTGAATATCTGTTTAAAGCGTTTTTCCAGCCTTTTGTTGTTTGCGTTGATATACTCCAGCAGTGATTCGTTTATTTTAACTAGGTCTGTGTGCAGTTGTCTTATGCTTTCCTTCAAGTTACTGGAAGTTATGTCTGGAGCCTGTACTGCTTTTTGCAGAACTGCAGTACTTTTCCCAGTCAGTGTTTTTTTCTTCAGGTCTTCTGTATTTCTTTTTTCCTATCATCCAGATAGTGCACTTACTGGCCAGTTACTAAAATTTACCCAGAAACACAAAAGGCCACTGGCCTTCTCTGCTGGGTTTCTGTTTTCATACTGGGACAGCTAGAATTAAGATATTACTCAATGTGCAGCCATCTTGGAAGTTGTCTCAATGTTAGAAGTCTTAACAAGAAACTGCACTCCCTGCACGCCTTCCTTTCCCTGGAGTGTGTGGACACCTGTGTAGTTTTAAAGTCAACGAGAGTACCCCAGCAGTACAAGATTATAATTCCTTTCACACCTTTAAACCAGCTACTGTACATAAGGGAACTAAAGGTGGAGGATTCTCAGTCTATATTAAAAACAACCTCACATCCAGACTAGTTAGTGTATGGCCCACTGGAACTCATACATGTGCAACTCACCATAAATAAGATACTGTTCCATATCTTTGCAACTTATAGGTCCCCCTCCATGTCCCAGGAAACTCATACTACCTATCTCAATGTACTAAAGTAACTCACAGCTCAAACAAATATGATCTTCATGGGGGATCTCAACTATCCTTACACAGACTGGGAATCCTACACCACTTCTAATGCACAAGCCCAGCAATTCTTCTACTAGACACACAGAGATCATTGACCTTGCACCTTCAAACATGGGGGAACGAATACTGTGCTAAATAAAAATTAAATCCAGGGACCCAGCAAAATCAAAAACCTTTAGGAATTATTCCAAGACTAACATCTCTCTATCAAGTGACACCTTGGCTAAATTCCAAGTACCCCCAAAACCCAGTAAACACCACAGCATATGCTGAGCTACTTACAAAATCCCTGTACAGACATATTGGATAGCTGCAGAGAGCAAGCTGTGAACACTCATATTAAGAATAAGACAAACTCAAAAGGCAAGCAACCCTGGTGGAATCAATCAGTTATACAGCAAAGGAAAAACATTCTGGCCAAGCACAGAAGGTGTGACAAAGGGGGATACTGCCAGCACAGCTATCTGGAATTTTGCAAATAATTACATGTCATTTGTGAATATCAACATGATGTATAGAAGATGCTTGCGCTACAACTGTATTAGAACTGAATGGCATTTGTATGTCAAACTGGTTTGTACAGATGTGTTAAAAAGTTATTTTATAAAGTGCTTGTGCTTAAAATGTAAAATGGAAGAGAACAGAAATATACGTGCACTATTGTAACTGTTCAAATGTATATACTTTAAGAGTGGAAACTGGAATACAGGAGGTTAATTCCTGAAAAACAGCTGAAGTTAAATTACGTTACAGCTACGCAGTAAAAGATGGCATCTTTCAGTTTTCAGTGTAACAAAAGACAGAGTCTGTGCTGAGAAGCTTTCTGTATTGTCTTTGGAATGAACTAATTACAACCTCTGAAAGTATGAAGGAATTCAATTGTTTTAGGACTTCCAGCATATGACAAAGATCTCATGTCTATGTATTTTCATAAGTAGATGCTAAATGCTACCAAGCTTCCAGCAGTTGGGGTTTCACCCAGGATGACAAGAAATGCTGTCATTCTGCAAGCTATCCCAGCAGTAATATTTGACATACTGATTTGAGGAGTCTCTAGTGAGACTGGGTATTCGGTATTCTGTCTTGGACCTGACAAGAACCATTCACCTCATCTGCCTTGCTCTGATGAAGTAAGTTTCTAGGAAACAGTACAAGTCTCTTGGATACAGTCAGAAATATAGCAAAGCTTAGCTTATATATTTTTCTTTATTTATTTGAGACTGTCCTGCAATGTTTTAAATATTTCCTGTGATTTTGAACTCTGATGCCACTGTGAATATACACTACTTTCTTGTTCTTTTATTTATTATTATTAAATATATTTAAAACTTTCATTGTGGCTGATCTGTCTAGAGATATTTACGTTTTCAGAGAGCTTGCATATTTATTTGGTGACACTATGTGGGCCACTCCTAATAGCCTTGCTCTTGGTCAAACTACCATTTCTACTAATATTACTATTGCACAGTAAGACTGGACACCCTTTGTTAAGGGCCTTAAGTAGCTGATAATGAGTTGGCTGGTGGTAGTGATAACTACCCTATATTCTGGGCAAATGGGGGCATAGCTAGTAAACCTGGACCAACCTTCCCCACATGTGTGTGTGTTTGTGTGTGTGAGGGAGGGAGTGTAAATCAAACCTCAAAGAGAGTATGGTATAGCTTCTTTAATACCAAAGTCTTAGTCTGGAAATGGCAAATCTGAACAAAAACTGTCATCAGTTTTACTGTTTTCCTCACACACATATCTGTTGTCCAGAGACCCCTTTTACTTGACTTTTCTGTTTCAGACAGACAGAATGGATTTAAAAATATGAATAGACTGCTTTGCTTCCCTTTTTACTATGCTAATATTTTTTTCTTATTGGATACATTTTCTCTTTGGTATATAACTGCTGCTTAGAATTCCCTACTTTTTAAGGTGGTCTGTTTCAGTTTGACAACATTTAGAACTCTCTACAGGCTGTGCATTTTTCAATCCTCAACTTGATTACTTTGGATTGCACTCCTTTAGTAAGATAGCCTTCTCTACCCTTCTGTCCAGCTCTATTCCCTACTTTGTATCTTCTCGCTATAATGCTTTACTATATACAATAATGCCATTCTACTGGCTATGTTCCTGCACACCAGTCTGCCACAGACAATAATTTACCTTTTTTTTACCTAGTTTTGTTTCACTGTCTATTTTCACTACCTGAAATTTCACTTAAAAATGACTTTCTTCTTTCAGGTCTGAACATGCACAGTTGCTGCATTTTTGTACTGGTAACTGCTTTGTGCTTAGTTCAGTAACTTCCAACGTGTTATTTTCTGTACTGGCACTGACACCTTTGACTATCATAATACACAGAGCGTTCTAGTTTGTTCTTATTTCAAGATTAGAAGAACTCACAGGGTTACTTTTATAATTTAGCTGTACCTCATATTGTGGGTCCCATAGCAGCCTTTTCTTTTACTCTAATCTGATACTTCTATAAGTGCCTGTCAAAAGCACAGTTCAGTCTGAGCCTCCTCATTTTTATTCTGAGGTACTACTACACTTACCTGGTTAGTAGGCAATTTTTGGATGCCAATCATTTAAATCTTTCCCTTATTCTCATAACATCCACAGAGCTTTAAACTGGAGAAAATCTTTCCCAACACTAAATAACACCAAGGTTTAGTTCAGGAACTATTTCTATAGGATGCATTATTTTTTCTAAGATGGTTTGAAACTCAACAGATGTAGACTGCAACTCCTTTTTGTCAATGGGAACACAAATCACCTATACCCTGTGCTTTTTAGACCGTTTAAAATTAATTAATTAAAAAGTCCCCATGTATAACTGTATCCAGCATACACTGCAGTTCTTTGCCTTCCAAAAATATCATGCATTTCAAAATGTTAGTTTGTGCAGTGGCATAATGCAAATTCAGTTAAGTTTAACATCTACTTATATACTTACTTTGTTGTCTGAGTTAGTTCCATTAGGCCGATGACCATTTTTCAGGGAGACCCAAAGTTGTATTCATACTAATTAGGGGAAATTTGGCCAGAACATTGTGGGACTTCTCTACTCTTTTCAATAAGTGCAATAGAATCGTTTACATCCACGCAGCTACCACCAACCAACTCAATCAGATGGGGCCTTGGTTTAATGCCTTATCTGAAGGAATGCACACATTTCAGATATTGTTACATTGCTAACAGCAACTCTGTTCTGTTTACTGACACACATTTTGATTGCATGCCATTTCTTCCCTCACTTGTACCAATTTAGTTCAGTAACAAGGCAACTTGATTTTCAAAAGCAATGCTGACTTCCTAACTACTGGCATAGGTTTAGACATACATATTTCAGTTTTAAAGAGAGTATCTTTCGCTACAACACATTTATTATATTTGCTAAAAGGTATGTAGGATGGGCCTCAAGACCCTTTTCAGCCACGACCCAGGACAGTGGGCAACAAAGTACAATTGCCTAAGTAAACCAGCCATAAATGATCACTGCTGCAGTAGCCTTAACTATATGGGCTACATCCTGCATAGGGCATAACAGCCAGCCATCTTTCAAAGTTCAAGGGCACCTTCCATGTGCCCAAACCATTATCAGCTTAAGCAGAGCTGAAGTAAACTAACTGCTTTGGAAACCAAGCCCTTCAGAGTTTTCATGCCAACTGAGAGAGGAAGTCTAGAGCCCTGAAAAAGGTCAATGCTAGGAAGATAAAAGACCTCACCGAGGCAACAAAAACATACAAAAGGGGGATGGAGGAAGAGGGTGGCTATTGCAGCAGTGATCATCCAAACTTCTATTATGGTAAGTTTACTAACGCAACTGTACTATGTTCATCATTTGATAGCTTAATGAAACAGGTAGACTGCCATAGCTTATACTGACTGGAAAGATGAGGGTCTATGGGGCCCATAGAGAACAGTCCTAGCAAAGCCTGCTCTAGCGGTGGAGAAGAAATCTTAGTCTGTAGTGCTTTGTAAAGGTGCGTACAAAGGACCACATTCCTGCTTCTAGAATACTTCTAGAATCCCCACTTTTCAAACAGCCACAGATGAAGCCAAGGCCCTGGTACAGTCGACCTGAACTCTGATTGGAATTCTCTTATTTTGGTGGGTATAACAAAAGATACAAGCTTTGACACAGTTTTCTTTTTTTTTTTTTTTTTATAGGTTCATAGGTAGGTACTAGGCTATCGGCCCAAGGGCCTACGTAAGCCTAGCCAGCAAGGTTCCATAGCTTACGCCACCCAAGAAAGTTATTTTCCTGTGTCACTGTCCAGCAGAGACACAGAAGTGATCCTCGGGGTATATTTTCTATTTCCCATCCACTAATTAAGATTTTTCTTGAAGAGTGCTAATGAAGAACTTTTTGACATAGATGGGTAGCTTGTTCCAGAGTATAGGAAGTCTCTCGGACAGGAATCTATCCCTCCAGCGTGTCCTATTTATTGTGGTGACAAGGTTTAGGTCCCTAGAGCATGTAGCTCGGAGGGATTGGGATTTCTTTAGGTGTAGCATGTCCAACAGCTCTGGGTTTGACATAGCTTTATATGTTAGACAGAGATCACCTTGGAGTAGGTGATATGCTACGGCGTAAAGCTGGAGTTTTTTGATGCGGTCAGTGTAGGGCATTTGTTTGAGGCCAGTAATCCTCTTTGTGAGGTACTTCTGTGGCCTTTCCAGCTGCTGCAGATGTCTTGTGAGGTACATTCCAAAAGGGGCGTTGTACTCTATAATGAGTCTAATGAGTGATGAGTAGAGGGGAACAATGACCTCTTTTTTCCTGGATGAGAACCCTTTTATGATGAGGTGTGCCACGTAGGAGGACTTCCTGACTATTGTGGCAATGTGACTATCAAAGGAGAGACTACTGTCCACCTGGGTCCCAAAGTCTCTTATCACGCATTCGGTGTTAAGTAGATTGCTGGGGGAAGACACTGCACTTTTTGGCATTGAGCTTGAGGCCATGGCTCTAACACCAGACATCTGTCTCAGTGAGGCCCTTCTGTAGGATGCCCACATCATTTGGGGACTTGACTATGGCTCCTAGTTTGCAGTCATCTGCGAACTTCGTTAGCCAGAGGCCTTCTGTGTTTGGTATCTACTTCTCTGAAGTACAGGCTAACAGGAGAGGTCCCAGGACAGAACCCTACAGTACACTTGTCACTGCTTTGAGGTCAGATTTGGAGTCTACAACTTTTACAGTGTGGGTTCTGTCAGTGAGCAAGTTGGCAACCCATCTTGTGACGTAGGGATTTATACCTAGTTCAGTGAGTTTATCTATAATTCCAGAATGGGGGATGGTGTCGAAAGCCTTGGTGAGGTCAAGATAGGCTGTGTGAACCATCTTACCCTCATCCACGGCTTTGGTGACTGCCTCAAAGAAGTCGATCAGGTTGAGGAGGCATGATCTGCCTTTCACAAACCCGAACTGGGTGGGATCCAGAGTTTGGAGGTTACCAATGTCTTTGTTTATGAGTTCCATTGCCTTGCAGACCAGGCTCATCAGGCTAATAGGTCGATAGTTCCTGGGATCAGTGGTGCCTCCCCCTTTGTGGAGTGGGATAACTGTTGTTGTGCGCCATTCAGTGGGCACAAAGCCTGATGTGAGGCTATTACTGAACATGGTGCTTAAGTGGGGAGCCAGTTCGTGTAAAATGCAGCCTGGGATGTTGTCCGGTCCCATGGATGCTGTGTTTTTGGCTTAAGAGAGTGCAGCTTTTACATGCGTAGTTGTGATTTCAGGGACTCTGCATTCTTCCTGTATAGATATGGGCCTTTTAGGGGGTAAAGTTAGTACTGAACTGATCTGCCAGGATGTTGGCAATATCAGTTGGTTCTGTAATTTTCGTGCCTTAGTGCTGTAACTTGGAGCAGATCTGGGTGTTGCCATCTAGATTCTTGACATAGCTATAGAATGCTTTGTGGTTGTCCTTAGATTTAGTAGCAATTTTGTTTTCGTAGCTAGCTTGCAGGATCTTATAAGGGATCTCAGCTTCTTACTGAGGCTGACCAGGGAGCTCCTCCACTCATGGGATTTTACTCTCTTTTGCAACAGTTTCTTCCTTCTGTTGTACAGTTTGTTTATGGCAGGGGACCACCAGATTGGCTTCCTTTTTTTGGAGGATAGCGTCTTGGTACTGTTTGGGATAGCACGATCCATGCACTCGTGTAAGTGCTTATAGAGTGCATTTGTGTAGGATTCAGCAGTTGTAACTGTACTGTCCATCTGCATGGGTGTCATGAAATTCACCACTTCTGTCTTAAGAAGCATGAAGTTGGCTTTGGAGAAAATTTTTACTGTGGTTTCCTTAATGTGGGGTGGGGGCGGGATGTGGATATCAAGTGTGATAAGCTTATGGGTCGGATCGGACCAACGAGGAGTTAACTTCAGGTGTGGAACACCGGTCACTCATGTTGGTAATGACTAGGTCTAGGATATCTTTGCCCCTGGTTGGGGTGTTGATAAGTTGATCTAGGGCACTGAAGTTTATGCATTCCAGAAAGCGTTGAGCTAAGGAGTTGGTACACAAGTAGTTTTCCCAGTTAATGGTGAGGTAGTTGAAGTTGCCCATTATTAGGGTGTTGGTTGAACCCTAATATTTTCCAGTACATCAAGAAAAGAGGAGTGGGAATCTTGGGGCATGGTGGGGGGGGTCTGTAGCAAGCTACAATTTGGATTACAGTTTTGCCCAGAGTTAGTTACACTTGGATAAACTCGGATGCATTATGCTGAGCAACTAGCCTGGAAGTGTGGATATCCTTAATGAATATGGACACACCTCCGCCTTTGGTGTTTTGGTCCAGGTTACATGGTCGAAAAGTGTGGTATGAGTTATAGCCTGGTAGTGCAGGGGTGCTCTCTGGAGCCTTGAACCAGGTCTCAGTCAATGCACAGATATCGATGTTCTCCATTTTAAGGAGTGCCTCGAGTGAATGCATTTTGAGATTTAGACTTCTAGCATTGATACCCTCAGTTTTTGCTTGCCTGTTCCTGTTATGGTGGTGAATTTGTTATTTGAAGCCTGCCTAAAAAGGCACTATAGGGGCAGCAAGAGCCTTAGCCAGTATCCAGAATCCCAGGTGCGACAGGTGCAGGCCATCTGTGGCAAAGCATCGTGGTCTGTTGACCATGTCATCCCAAGCAGACAGATACTGGATCCCCTTAGAATGACACCGGAAGCTTAGCCAATTGTTGCAGTCAATTATTTTGTCCTTGTACTGCGGTATCATTCTTTACCTTCTAAAGAAATGAATACCTCATCAAAGTTTCTGAAAGTCTTAGTTCTGTCAAGATAATATCAGAACTGTCTGTAAGCATCCACTAAATGAAGAATCCTTTCTCCTTTGTTTTTAGGTTCTGGGAAGAAAAAAACGAGAGAACTACTTGGCTTAATGTAAACTTGGATGCCACTTTAGTCATAAAATGAGAATTAGTTCTTGGGAAAACCCTTACTATGAAAAAAATGAGAAAAGGGCAACTCACTATAAGAGATTGCAACTCGATCTCTTCTTGCAGAAGTCAGAGTAATCAGCAAAACTGTTTTCCACGTCAAGAACTTCAATTCAGCCTGATAGACTGTTTCAAATGGAGCAAGACTTTATTTTCCTAAAACAAAATTGAGATCCCAAGGAGGAGACACTTGTTTTCTGGAGGCCTGGAAAGGGGAGAATCCATGGGCAGAAAAACTGAAATGAGCGACAAATGAACACTGATAGAGGAGTAAGAAAGGTCAGAAGACAATAAATATTGTAGAGCTAGAAAATTACTAGCCTAACAAGGGCCCTGGTTCTTTTCCTGGTGACAACTAGAAAATCTTTTCCACTTGCTAATATACGATTTCCTAGTAGCAGGTATCTTTGCCTTCTTTAACACCTGCTGCATATTCTCAGAAGATAGGTGCATAATAGGTATCAAAACTCTTATCATGCAGACAGTTAAAAATGATTCAGGCTGGGGTGTATCAAACACCCCTTGTCCTGTGTGAGCAGATCCAGTCAGTTTGAAAGGTTGTGGTAACTGTCCCTAGCCGCTTCCAAAAGAAGGCAGAGTCATTGTTGCCTGGGCCAAAATGGAGTTAGCACAATGACCTTTAAAGAGTCCTTCTGTATCTTTAGAATGACTATGGGTATCAGTGGAAAGGCAAACAAGAACATTCCTGTCCAAGAAAAAGAAAATTCATCTGTACTTCAGGCCTTCTTTCATGAAGTCCTAGAGCAGAAATGTGCCAGTTGTGTGTTGTGAATAGAGGCAAATAGATCTGTCTGAGCTGATCACCACAGACAAATCAGTTCCTAAAGGCCACTTGAATCAGTTTCTATTGGGGGGGGGGTTCTAGCCTGGTCCTGCTCAGTACATCTGCCACAAAATTTTTGCTATGAGAGGATGTAAGTAGGGTTGCCACCTTTTCAAATGCCCAAAGTGGGACATTTTTTGTAGAAATGTAAGATTTTGCAGGACAAAACATACCCATGGCCAATGTAAAGGATAGAACTTCACTTTTTGTCAAAATAAAAGCTTATTTTTGTAAATTGGTGTTGCCCATGTTATTTTGTATAATATTTCTGTGTTTCAGATACAACGTAACTGTCTCATGCAACTATTAAAGAAAACTTAAGAAATACATGTTGTCTTAAAATCTCAGGACATTTGCCATTTTTTTAGTTTTTTTCTCAGGGCACAACTGCTGAAACTGGGACTGTCCCTCACAAAGAGGGACAGGTGGTAACCCTAGATGTAAGATGTTTGTAGAGTGAGATTATACTGATAAACTATATCCCAGACTACCATTGTTAGTCTACAGAGGGTAAGATCTGGATCCCCATTTATATATCATATTACTACAGTATTGGCTGTAACCACTTGTAATGGTTGTGGGAAACACAGATGATTGACAATGTTAAGGGCATTTTTGATCCACAGACCCTGCACTTTCACTCCCATGGAGGCTGTTCTCCAAACAAAGTTTAAGGCATCTGTTGTTTCAGACTATGTTGGAGCCAGAAGGAAAATGGCAGACCTGTATTCATATAAAACTGGTCTCTCCACCAAAGAGTTCTGTTTTTACAAATCCAAGAAAAGGAATTTGGAAAGTCAGGGGATGATGAAGGTGGGATATTCTGATTTTAGTATCACTGAATTTTTGTCTGGCCAGGGGAAACAATAATTATGGATGCCATAAATCTTAACACCTGAGAAACTTCCTTGTTGAGAGATTTTTCCTCTTAAAAAAAAAAAAACTCTTTCAATTGGGCTATATAGGAAACACCCAAGGAAAACAATCCTGTAAGAAAAGGTCAAGCAAGATATTTGGATGTTCTCTTGAAACCCTAGTCTGAGAATGTTTCAGCCAAGTGGGAAACTCCTAACACTTTAAAAAATATTCTCCAAATATAAGCAAGCCATACAAATAAGGAAACATCTGAGTACTTTGTGGTCTTCATTAGGCTATCATTGACGTTGTGAATACCCTTGGAGCAGTGGACAACTCAAAGGGTAATACAGAGAACTGAAAGTGTGATCCAGATACAGAAAAAGTACAGTTTTGTACCTACCATAAATGTAGATGTTCGAAGATCCACATTGCTGCAGTCCTTACATATGGGTAGTCCGCTGTCCTCGGTCGGCCCAAATACCAAAGTATTACGCTGACGTCGGTCATGGGCGCTTAGATCTGACATCAGAGCGTCAGGGTATAAAAGCGCATGACCGACGTCATATCCTCAGTCTTTTCTTGCCCCAGATGTCAGAAGGCCCTAAAAGAAAGGCCACAGCCAAAACAGGATACCTCCCAAAACATGCCCAACAACAACCATCACCCAAACCATATAACCATGTCAAACTACAGAGGGAAGGAGGGAGGTAAATTGGACTGCAGCAATGTGGATCTTGAACATCTACATTTATGGTAGGTACAAAACTGTACTATGTTCTTCATCTCACATTGCTGCAGTCCTTACATATGGGTAGAATCCCAAAGCAGAGGTAAAGGGAGGATGGCAAAATCATAAAGCATTAGGGGCTGCTAAAATGCCCTGTAATATTGCAGTGGCAAATCCAGCCCTAGACTTAGAATAAAGAGGAAGGTGGTAATGCTTGGAAAAAGTATGTACTGAACTCCAAGTGGCTGCTTCCAAAATATCTTTGTAGCTACCCCTTAGAAAGGCAGTAGAAGTGGCAGTAGCTCTAGTGGAATGAGGTCTGATTCCAGCGGAATCTCCTTACCATGATGGGAATAACAGAAAGAAATACAAAACCCAATCCATTTAGAAATAGTTTGTTTTGAAACAGGTTTTCCCTGAGAACCCAAAGCAAAAGAAACAAACAACTGCTGAGACTGCCTGAACCCTTGGTTCTGCTCAAATAATAATGTAACTGCCTGTGAATATCCAAAGTATGCAAAATCTTCTCCCTTTATTTTGGGGTTTGCATAAAAAGTAGGCAAATGAATAGTTTGGTTCAAGGCCACACTAGAAACCACTTTAGGCATAAAGGAAGGATTAGTACGCAAAGATACCCTATCCTTATGAAAAATCAGGAAAGGTTCCACTGCCATAAGGGCCTGTAATTCAGAAACCCTTCTTGCAGAGGTAATGGCCAACAAAAAGCAGTCTTCCATGATAAATACTTTAACTCGGCAGTAGCTGCAGGCTCAAAAGGTTGTAGAGTAAGCTTTCCCAACACAAAATTGAGATCCCAAGCAGGAGTAGGAGCTCTACGTGGGGGTCTTATGTTCTTTGCCCCTCTAAGAAATTGCTTAAACAAAGGATGTGAAAATAAAGGAGGGTCACAGTCATAGTGAGCAGAAATGGCTGCAGCATGAACCTTTATCGAGGAGAAAGACAAACCCTTGTCCAATAACTCAGTAAGATATTGAAGAGAAACACTTAAATCAGGCTTGGAAACATCAAAGTCCTTCGCTTTGCTCCAAAGAAAAATCTCCTCCATTTATCAGCGTAAACTTTCCTTGTACTAGGCCTTC
This sequence comes from Protopterus annectens, assembly GCF_019279795.1. Lineage (NCBI taxonomy): Eukaryota > Metazoa > Chordata > Ceratodontiformes > Protopteridae > Protopterus > Protopterus annectens. Next base: position 1,340,749,729 of record NC_056732.1, read on the forward strand.
TGGCCTCCAAAATAACATTCAAAACTTGTTGTGGAAGCTGAGACCCTCCAGGGTCTAAAACAGAATATGCCAGGCTGTGAGATGCAGAGACTGAATCTTGACATTGAGGAAGTGATTGCCCTCCTGAGACAAAAGATGCGGAATCAAAGGCAGAGGCCATGGAGGCTCCGTGCCAAACGCCTCAGTAGTGGATACCAGTGCTGTCGAGGCCAATCCGGTGCTATCAGAATCATGGATGGCTTGTCTATTCTGGCCTTCAGGAGTACCTTGGGAATGAGAGGCAGAGGTGGAAAGGCATAGACATGAAGATTGCTCCATCTGAATGATAGAGCATCCACCTTCCAAAGCTGTGGAATGAAACATTTTTGTGCAAAACTTTGGCAACTGGTAATTTAGTGGAGAAGCGAACAGATCTATGTCTGGAGTCCCCCATAACACTGTCAACTTTTGAAACACATGAGGATCCAGTTTCCACTCGTGAGGATCCACAATTTGTCTGCTCAACACATCCGCTAAGGAGTTCTGTGCTCCTGGTAGAAACCTTGCCTGAAGATTGAGGTGTAAACTGAGAGCAGTCTCCCACAAAATCATCGCTTGCCTGCAAAGAGGGTACGAATGGGTTCCCCCCTTGCTTGTTGATGTACCACATGACAGTAGTGTTGTCTGTTTGAATCAACACCTGTCCTGGGTGAAGTAAATCCTTGAAAGCCATCAATGCAAATTGGACTGCTAACATCTCCTTCAAGTTGATATGCAAATGTTGAAGTCTGACAGGCCACGTGTCTTGCACCCATTTTCCATTGAGGTGTGCTCCCCAAGCCTTGTCCGAGGCATCTGTCGTTAAAATCTGACTCGCCTCTGGTTGGGTCACAGAGAGTCCCTTGTTTAGGTGACATTCCTGAGCCCACCACAAAAATTCTTTCTGAATGCAAGGTATTATCCGAATGACAGTGTCTAGATCTTGGCAGTGCTGTGTCCACACATTTTTGAGATACCATTGAAGCTTCCTCATATGCAGTTTGGCATTGGGAAGCACCAGAATACAAGATGCCATGAACCCCAAGGCTTGAAGGACTGTCCTTGCAGTCAGCCTGGACTGTAGAGACATTTGATGGAAATAGAGAAAGGCTGCTTTGTTTGTCCGGGGTCAAAAAGGCCATCTGGGACGCTGTATTCAGTCTCACACCCAGAAAGCACATGTCCTGAGAGGGTACTAGACTGGACTTTGTTTCGTTCACAGAATACCCTAGGCATCTTAACACTACCATCACATACTGTAGATGATGCAGAAGTTCGTCTTTGTGTTGTGCAATAATCAGGCAATCGTCCAAATAAGGATAAATCTGTATTCCTCTTAACCTGAAAAGGCTATCCCTGAAGTCAGAATCTTTGTGAACACTCTGGGCAGTAGATAAGCCAAAGGGCAATGCAGAGAACTGATAATGTAAATTTCCAGCCAGCGCAGGTACCTCCTGCAACTGGGCCTGATAGGAACATGAAGATAAGCCTCTTTGAGATCCAGAGTTACCATCCAGTGATCTTTTCCCAACAGAGGTAAAAGCTGTTGTAATGTCAGCATTTTGAACTTTGGAATGTCCAGATAAGTGTTGAGGATAGATAAATCCAAAATTGGTCTCCACGTGTTCCCTTTCTTTGGTACTAGAAACAGGCGAGAATAAAATCCTAGTCCCACTTCTGACAGAGGAACTGGCTGTATAGCTCCTATTTGAAGAAGTAAAGAAATCTGCTTGTGAGCCTCTATCCTTTGCCGAGGAGGAACGTCTGGCAAGCCTTTGAAAGAAGGCAATGTATGGAAATAGAACTTGTAGCCTCGGTTTATAATGTCCAATACCCATTTGTCCTGGGTGACTAAAAGCCAGTTTTGCTTGAAGAGTGCTAACTTTCCTCCCAAAGGAGCTGCCAGGGAAGAAGAATCTGGCAGCTGAAAATGCAGGTCATTGGGCCTGTTTACGAAAGGACTGGCCCCTGCCCTCACCTGCAGAATGTGCAGGTGAACTCCAAGTTCTAGGCCTGAATGTACTTTGAGCTCTGCCCCTGCCACGTCTAGATCTACCCCTAGACTGAGAATCAGAAGAAGGGTAGGTCCACCCCTTAGTAGGCCAATTTCTACTAAACTTTGGAGGTTGCACCTGCAAAAAATCTTTAACAGTCTGCATGGACTTAGCCTTGTCTTCCATTTTCTTCAAAACCAACTCCACAGGGGGACCAAACAAAACTTCAGACTGTAAAGGGGCATCCAGAATTCTAGATTTAACATGCTCGGACAAATTCTGATCCTTAAGCCAGGCGTGCCTCTGAAGAACTGAACCAGTGGCAGCCACCCTAGAAGAGGCCTGTACAGCATCAAAACCACACTGCAAAGAATGCTTACCCACCTGTTCAGAGACATGTACTAAATCCTGCAATTCTTTACACTCTATGCCCTCTGCCAAAGCATCCACTTTAGATTTTAGCTGAGAAAGGAGGAAATTCTGATATTTCAACATATGAAACTGGCAATTTAAAGCCCTCATTGCTAAAGTAGAAGAGGTATACACCTTCTTACCCCATCTATCCAAAGCTCTAGCTTCCTTATCTAGAGGAACCGGATTCTTTACAACAGAAGCTCTAACACCCTTAGGCCCCTGACTAATAGTTTCTGGGTCCACCCTAGGACTCTTATACAGATATTTATGAGCCTCAGGCACCCTGTAATACCTGCCGGTTTAACTGGCGCGGGAGGCAAAGAATCTGGATTAAGGGAAGCCTCGAGAAAACATCTTGAACAACATCCAAAACAGGAGGCATAGCCAAGGGTCTATGCCGTGGTAAAAGCAAGAATTCCCTAAGCCTCTTCCGTGAATCAGAGAAATCCTGTCCTTCCCACTTAAAATGCTCCCTCATGGAATGCAGAGTTTCTGAAAATGAAAAATCCTCTGGAGGAGAAGCAGAAGGAGTGGAATCCTCTGCATCAGAATCCGAATAAGGGGAAAATCTTGAATATCTTCAGCAGAAGAGTCTGAGTCATCTGAGGCCTGATCCAAACTTTCCAACTCTGGCTCCACCCTGGGCCTCTTATCAGGAGGGGGCATAGAACCTCTAATTAAAGTAATCAAATCTTCTGCCATTTTAAGCATGTGCTTTTTAGGCACAGACCCTGAAGTACCTGGAGGGACACCAGAGGAAGGCAAAACAGACCTGCCCTTAGAAGAAGCCTTAGAAATAGTAGCAGAAGGCCTAACCACCTTAGGCATAGAAGGGAGAACAGTAACTTGAGAAGCCCCTTCAGCTTGACCTGACTCCTGTGAGGCCACATCCTGCAAAATCAAAGTTTCCCCCTGAGACTCAACAGAACCTTCAGCCGGATCCACCTGCTCCACTGTAGTTTCTGCAGGACCGGCGTCCGAAGCGGACGAATCAACCTGTCTAGGTTTCAAGGATTTGTCTTTGCGCTTCTTCGGAAGCGGGCGTCGGAGGATCCGGCGGCATATTATAATTACACCGCTTGCAAAGACTAACCTAGCACAATCTAACCTTCTTTTATAGTGCGCTTATTAAACCTAGCACAAAACCGCCAGGCGACTGCGTCGTGGTCCGGTCCCAAACAAGGAATGCAAAGAGAGTGATAATCCCTATGCGGTATCTGTTTCCCACAAGAAATACAATTATTCACTTTTTCTGACATCCGGAATTAACTGAGGCAAGAAAAACAAAATATTCCCCAACGGGTACTTAGCCAACTTGGTTTCGGTCTGAAACTCAGAATACGAAAATTTCAGAACGCCGAACGGCACTTGCAACGCTGCTTCTGCATCGGACCATGCAGCAAAAAAGACTGAGGATATGACGTCGGTCATGCACTTTTATACCATGACGCTCTGATGTCAGATCTAAGCGCCCATGACCGACGTCAGCCTAATACTTTGGTATTCGGGCCGACCGAGGACAGCGGACTACCCATATGTAAGGACTGCAGCAATGTGAGATGAAGAACATCCTCAACTAACATTTGAAATCTGATGCTATAGGAACGTGATAGGTATATTTTAAGTCTAGAGTCACTAAAAAACTTGAAGGGAAGATGACGGGTAAAAGGTTGTAAAGGGATTTCAAAAACTTGTTTAAAAAGGAACTATCCAACACTGCTCTCCATTAAGCTTCTTTCTTTTGTACCAGAAAAATTACTGAATAAATACCTTTCCCTGATGAGAGAAGAAAGGACAGCTTCTATCATTCCCTGAGTTAGCAGATGCTGAATAACAGAGATTCACATTATATCCTTGATCAAACAATCTCACAACCCACTTATCTGAGACTGTCTGATGCCAAAGACAAAAATGGAGAACCTGATTTTAGGAAAACTTTAAAGGCTTGCTCGGGGTTGGGGCATTCTGTATGAAAGGCATTCGGACTTGTTGGACTGTCCTTGTTTCTTAGTGGAAAGCCCCCCCCCCCCACTCCTTTATTTTTGGAGTCCCTTGATATTTTTTCAAGTCTGCTTGCAAGCAGCTTGCTGTGTCTGATTATTTTGTTATTTTGTTTTTTATATAATAGAGCAAAGGTAACTGTAAAACCCCTGACAGATTTGGTGTAGAAGGAAAGCTAAAAATCTGAGAAACTCCATGAATCATTTTCTCTCATCACACTTTTTACGGACCTGAGAAGCAAATTGTCCCAAAACACACTCTCTGTCTGAAGAATAATTCAAAATTTCACTTTTAACATCCTCAGGAAGATTTTGTATATGCAACCAAGCAAACATCCTAACAGCTCCAGCTTTGAAAGAGGCATCAACTGAATCATATGGAAACACTTGAGTGTTTAGTCACTTGAGACACAGAAGCAATAAGGTTACGCAACGTTTTACTCAGATAAGGGGAAAATAACCTATAGTGTTCCTCACATTCTCAAAAAAGATAAAGTATCAGAAAAAAGAAAATCCTTGTAAGAGGACTAAATACTCTCCTCAGAATCAGACTCGGTCACCTAAGGAGAGAAAACAGAAGTTGTCCCTTCACAATCATTTTCCTATTCAATATTCTGAACATCTTCAGAAAGTTAAGTATTATTTTTTTCTCTTACCAGTAACACCAGAACTTTGAAGATCAAAAGCTTGAACTTAACCCTGAGCTAATCGCAATACATTGCATCTGTCCAAAAGTATCAGAGAGAAGGGAAGATAAATGCTTAAGTTTCTGCTTCTTTTTATTAATTGGGTACTCTCAGATGTCATCCTACTGGCCCCACCCCCAGTGCCCCATGTCCACGCCAGGTTTACCCCCCCCCCCCAGTATTGCTGAGGCCAGTCATAGATCCAAAAGGCTCAGACACCTTTACTCATTTCAGTTCGTTTTCCATGTCCTCTCCACTCCCTTTCCCAACACACCCCATGTTCAAGAAAAAGAAAAATAATCTGGTTCCACACAGCAGTGAAAATCAATATGTCCTTTATTGTAGTAAGGTAAGCACTTTCTCGGAATAGCATCCGCTTCATCAGACCAACAAAGATAGAATAACAGTTACATTTTTAAACACTAAAGCATCCAATCAAAAATCAGATAAAATGTGCATCATAGCTAATAGCCATGTGATAAAATACATCTGTAGAATTTATAGATCTTTAAAAAAATTGAATAAAAACAGACTAAATGAACAATATGTACTTAAAAATGGTAACGAATACAATAGTAAAAAATAATAGAAGATGGACTACTGAAATATATATGATAAAATATTAAAAGAGAAATCGATGCTTTAATGGCCGTGCTTTAAGGAAGGGTTTCAGGGAAACTCTGTTGTTTAAACCAGGAGGTTTATCAGCTTGAAAGTGCAAAATCCATTTCTGTTCACTAGATTCTGTTCTATTATTTATGTCACCTCCTCTCTTGGTACTATGCAGAATCTCTAGTACCATAAAGCTAAATTTATGTCCTTTACCCTCTTTAGCTACATGTAATGATATTGCGCTGGTTTCTTTAACATTCCTAATATCCCTAAGGTGTTCAAGTATTCTATCCTTAGACACCCTGTTTGTTTTCCCTATGTAAAACAAAAAGCAGGTAGTACAATAGCAAAAACAGACAACATTTTACATAGGGAAAACAAACAGGGTGTTTAAGGCTATATATATATATATATATATATATATATATATATATATATATATATATATATATATACACATATAAAATACATATATAGATATATATATATATATATATACATACATATATATATATATATACATATTTTATATATATATATACATATTTTATATATATATATATATATATATATATATATATATATATATATATATATATATATATATCCCATATTACAGCCAATAGAAAGCCAAGTGACTTCCTTCTACTAAGCCTAAATATTAGAAGTATATCCAACAAAGTCCATGAACTCCATGCCACCATTGACTTATACTCCCCAGATATTGTCATCCTGACAGAAACCTGGCTAAAACCTCACATTACCAGTAAGCAAATACTCCCTACAGGTTACGGCATACTAAGAGTAGACCGGCTAAACAAAAAAGGAGGTGGTGTAGCTATAATATTTAAACAGCATCTAAACATCCAGATCTTAAAATCATCAGCTCCACAAATAGGCAATGAAGAAGTAATATATACCAACCTCAAAATTAACCAAAACAAAACCATCAACATAAATGGATGCTACTTCCCACCTGGCCAAAACATCCCTCCACTAGAAAACCTCCTCAGCTGGTCTACCCACCATCTCCCCCAAGAAACTATCATCTTAGGTGATTTCAATATTGACTGGCAATCCTGTTCTGGCAACAATCCAACCCATCATATACACCTTCATGGCTTCACCCAACTAGTCCAGTCACCAACAAGGATAAATAAAAACTCCAGCAAGCACACTACCCTGGATTGGATACTAGTCAGTAAGAACCCCCAGTCATATATAACAGGCTGCTTATCAGATAGCCTCAGTGATCACTCCCCAACATTCCTACTCAAAAAATACCTGTACCAAGCTAAACCTGTCATTTATCGTCAAATACGTAAAAAAATAAACTTTAACCCACTCACATTCATCTCATCCCTCAAAGAATGTAACTGGCATGCTGTAAAGTACCTCAGTCTAGATGACGCAGTTAAATTTTTTAATACTGCCTTCCTGAACATCCTTAATTACCATGCCCCCATAAGATTTTCCAGAACCAAAGCACAACCCTCCCCATGGCTACAGAAAACCACTAAGTCAGAAATGAAAAACAGGGATAAAGCCTGGGAGCACTGGCGCAAAACGAAAACCCCCGCAGCTAGACAAACATTCCTAGAACTACGCAATAGAGTCAAAAAGCTAATAAAACGGGACAAATTCCTATACTACCAGTCTGCCCTAGACTCCTCACAACACAGCCCCAAACAATTCTGGTCCTCCATAAACTCCATCCTCCATCCAGGTAAAGTCAGTACCCCTCCTCCTAACATCCCTCACTCCTCAGAAAATATTGCTACCTCATTCAACACACACTTCACCCAAACCATACTATCACTAGCTAAACAACACAACCCCCCTCCCCTCCAACCCACACCTTCAACTAGTAATCTCCCCACTGCCTTCTCTTTTTCTCCTGTACCTACCTCCAACATAAAAAACTCTTAACTAAACTTAAACCCACCAAATTAGCAGCAGACAACCTCCCAAGTGAATACCTACAAATCGCAGCTGATGCTCTGGCCTACCCAGTATCCATCTTGATTAACCGATCTCTGTCAGAAAGTTACATTCCCACATTGTGGAAAGTCTCACATATAATTCCCCTCCACAAAGCGGACCCTCTGCAGAACTAACCAATTACCGCCCCATAGCTATTCTCTCTCCACTCTCCAAAATACTAGAGAGATACATACACTCTCAGGTCTCAGACTACCTCCTTACTAACAACCTCCTTTCCAGTACTCAGCATGGTTTCCGACCAAACCATAGCACCACCACTGCCTTACTCTCCTTTACTAACACTATCCTTCAGCATAAAAACAATGGCTATCTCTCCTCTGCTACTTTCCTAGACCTATCTAAAGCATTTGACATGGTCCCACACAAACAAATTATCTCTGTCCTCAATAACCTATCCTTCTCACAATCAGTCACCAACTGGTTTCAGAGTTAACTGTCTGACCGCCAACAATCCGTTGTATGGCAGAATGACATATCTCCCCAACTACCTGTCTCCATAGGGGTTCCCCGAGGATCCATCCTTGGACCCCTACTTTTCTCTGTTTACACCAATAATCTAGCCTCTGCCACCAAACATGGCACACTCATCCAATACGCAGATGACTCAACCATCATCTGCTCAGCCCAGTCCCTACCCAAACTGCAAAAAGTCACACAGGAAGCCTTTTCCTCTGTTGAAACATGGTTATCAGATGCCCAATAAATACTCAACCCAAACAAAACTAAACTACTCATCTTCCAACCTACCAAACATACTCAAAACAACTCTCACTTTAACATCACAGCAAAAGACAACACCACTATATACCCAACTGAACACACCAAATTGCTAGGAGTGGAAATAGACAATAAACTAAAATTTGACATTCACATATCCATGACCATAAAAAAGTCCACAAAAAACTAGGAGCATTATACAGAAATAAACAATTTCTCACCAAAGCAGCAAAGATTTCAATAGCAAATTCCCACCTTATCTCCACCCTACTTTATGCCTCTCCAGTATATACCAACCTAAGGCAATGTGATCTAAACAAGCTAGAGACCTGCTACAACAAAATCGCCAAATTCGCCACAGGGGCATCCTACCGTAGTCACCACTGTGTCTCACTTGCTGAACTGGGCTGGCTTGAACTCCCTCACCTCCTTCAGTGGTATCAACTCTCACTCGCCCACAAACTAGTAAACCATCCACTAAATGTCCCATCCCTCAAGAATCTACTCCAACCCTATCGCACCACCAGACCACTAAGATCCAGCAACAAAAATCACTTGCAGATCACTAAAGCCAGTAACTCTGCTGGTGAAGCACTATTCTCTTGTGGCATAGCCAAATTATGGAACTCACTCCCACCCACAATTACCTCCATACCATCATGCACCAACTTCAAAACTTTATTAAAAGCGCACCTAAAAACATGCTGGCTATGCCCTTGCAACTCCCACTCTAATATCATCCACCCCATCCAACTACTACCTTTCTTTCACCTCCACTAACTACCTTGATGATAGCAAGCTCAGATGCTCATAAGCCTAGTACTTATTATACAGCAGGAACTTCTCATTGTTACATTTGTTAATGCCTGTTATGTACTTCACAGATAAAGATTCTACTTGTCTACTGATGTACTATGTTCTTCATCTGTAATATGTTGTAAGTAATTTCTATGTTAAATTGTTAATTGCTATGTAATCCAATGTAACTACTGTCTGTTTATTTTACTGTGGAGCTTTTCTCCCCGGGCCTCCGCTGAAAATGGACCCACGTCCAGTCGGACACTCCCGGTCAACAAATTTAAATAAATAAATATATATATATATATATATATATATATATATATATACACACACACACACACACACACATATATATATGTATATATATATATATATATATATATGTATATGTATATATATATGTGTGTGTGTGTGTGTATATATATATATATATATATATATATATACACACACACACACACATATATATATATATATATATATATATATATATATATACATACACACACACACACACATATATAAATATATACACACACACGTATATAAATATAAATATATATATATATATATATATATATATATATATATATACACACACATATATATATATATATATATATATATATATATATAACAGGTTGGTAGTAAGCTATATATATATATATATATATATACACACACACACACACACACACACATATATAAATATATACACACACACGTATATAAATATATATATATATATATGTATGTATATATATATATATATATATATATATATATATATATAACAGGTTGGTAGTAAGCTATCAGCCCTAGAGCCTGTACAAGCCTAGCCATGATTCCCTGGCTATTTCTCCCCACAGTATTTATTTCCCTGGACCCCTGTCTAGCAGGGCAATTGATGTGATCCCCTGGGTGAATTTCCTATCTCCCATCCAATCATCAAGGTTCCTTTTGAAGAGGGCCAAAGAGGCGCTCTGCTTGACATGTCTGGGCAGTCTATTCCAGAGTCTGGGGAGTCTCTGGGTCAGAAACCTATCCCTCCAACATGTGTTGTTCATTGTGATGACAAGGCTTAGATTACTGGAGTGTGGGTCTCCGAGGGATTGGGATTTCTTTAAGTTTAGCATGTCCAACAGCTCTGGGTTTTACATGGCCTTGTATGTTAAGTAGAGATTGCCTCGGAGTAGATATGCGACAGAGTATAGGTGGAGTTTTTTTTTTTTAGACTGTCAGCATCTGCTTTAGGCCTGTGATTCTTTTAGTGAGGTATTTCTGCGGCCTTTCCAGTTGTTGCAGATGTCTTGAGAGGTACATACCAAACGGGACATTGTATTCTATAATGGGTCTAATGAGGGATGAGTACATTGGGACAATGACCTCCCTTTTTCTGTTTGACAAGCCCTTAGTGATGAGGTGTGCCAGATAGAAGGATTTCCTGTTGTGACAATGTGGTTATCGAAGTTGAGACCACTGTCCACCTGTGTCCCTAAGTCTCTTATCCCACTTTCGGTGTTTAGTGTACTGCCACCTATGTGGTAATTCATGGGTACATGTTTTTTCCCAAAAGGGATAATGATATATTTCTTGGCACTGAGTTTGAGCCCATGGCTCTGGCACCAAGCATCTGTTTCTGTAAGGCCCTTTCGTAGAATATCCACATCATTTGGGGATTCAATAATGGCTCCCAGTTTGCAGTCATCTCCGAACTTTGTTAGCCAAAGTCCCTTAGTGTTGGCCTGTACTTCAGAGAAGTAGATGCCAAACAACAGCACTGCCAGGACTGAACCCTGAGGTACTCCACTTGTCTGGAGCTGGATTTGGAGTCGGCTACTTTTACAGTGTGGGTTCTGTCAGTAAGCCAGTTGGCAACCCATCAAGTGATGTAGGGATTAATGCCCATCTTAGTAAGTTTATCTATGATTCCAGAGTGAGGGATGGTGTCGAAGGCCTTGGCGAGGTCCAGATAGGCTGTGTGGACGACCTTACCCTTGTCCACAGCTCTGGAGACTGATATGAAAAAGTCAATCAGGTTCAGGAGACAAGATCGGCCCTTCACCTACCCAAACTGCATGGGGTCCAGTGTTTGAAGGTTGCCAATGTCTTTGTTTGTAAGTTCCATGATAATGCATTCCATGGCATTGGAGATCAGGCTCGTCAGACTGATTGGGCGGTAGTTCCCAGGATCTAAGGTGGATCCCCCCTTGTGGAGTGAGGTAACTGTAGCTGTGTGCCTCAGTGGGCACGAAGTCTGAGGTGAGGCTACGATTAAACATGACACTTAGGTGAGGTGCCAGTTCATTTTGTAGTTCATGTAGTAC